>NW_027070345.1:162592-209762 GCF_002906115.3 Quercus suber
CTTATGCGGAAGATTTTTACCAAGTATACAAGATTTCCAGAGTCCTACTAGCGCAAGGACTCTATTTGGGCTCTTATGAGAATGGGTCAAAATATCCCTCATTAGGGGCTCAGCAGGCCCATGGATAACTAGCCCACCATTCTTCACCCCGTCCATATCCGGCCCGTTCACATCAGGTCCGTCCACAGGGGGCCCGTGCAAATGATGGATCCGTTTATTCGGGCTTAAGAGATACTTTTCCCCTTTCATGAATCCTAAATAAATATTTTTCTTTCCCTACATATTTTCATATTTATATATGTTCTCTTTGTATCTATCTTAAAATTAACAAGCTTAGTATTTGTGATGGAATTTTTTTTATCACTAAATATTTGTTTTTGATATCTACTATCAAAGTTACCTCTCTCTCTCTCTCTCTCTCATTTCGATTTCTCTATAATCTTAATCTTTGATTTGTTTTAATACATGTGTTTCATAGATTGCTTTTTTTTTTGGTATATGATAACTAAGGTTGAATGATCATTTTGCTATTAAAGATTGATTATTATTTTTCTAATGTTCTTAAATTTTGGTATTTTGATTGTTGTACTTTAGATTAATCTTTTTGGGTGTGGCGCAGGTGTGCAATTACCTCAATCCACATGCAACAAGGAGCAAGAGCCATAATTTTCTTGATATTTCTACTTAATGATTGACCCCCTGCTAAGTATAATGGCCTAAAGTTCACATGAGAGAAATCAGAAAAGATTTTGACATTGAAAAACCTTTTTTTTTTCTCTTTATATTTATTTGTTTTTAATTTGCTAAATGGGAGATGGTGGATATATAATTATATAGAATATTACTTTTTATTTTAAGTGAAAGATAGAATATTATCTTTATGTTGATTAAAAGTTGAAATCTTTTTTATAGTTATTATTTAACTTGATTCATACATAAAAATTTACTATTAACTTCTATTAAGCAATACATTTCTTGAAATAGAAACCATAAGATTTTATAATTATTATCAATAAATAAAATGTTAACATTCATCATAGTTTTTAAGAAATTCACATTAAAAATATAATATTTATTTAAAGACTAATAATTACAAATTTATAAATAAAATAAATTTTTTTGAAGCATGGGTTAACAACTAGTATTAAACAATAATAATAATAATTAAACAGTCTAATGTTTTGATAGTAATAATTAGTCTATAAATTGACCATATGAGCTTTAGAAGGGACCAACAAGGACATAGGAAAAATCTTATTCTTGAAGTCATGGAGTTTTCTTCAAATTTCTTCCTCCTTTCCTTAATATTCTTCTTCTCATCAGCTCTACTCCTCTTTCTCCACCATAGAATTAAGCCCAGCCTTAACCGCCGCCTTCCTCCAGGACCGCTAGGATGGCCAATACTTGGCAACATGCTCGATCTTGGAACAATGCCACACCGTACCCTATTTGGTCTAAGACCCAAATATGGTGATGTTATACGGTTAAGACTGGGCTCAATGAACTCTATGGCAATCCTCTCAGCCAAAGCAGCCACAGAGTTCTTCAAGAACCATGACCTCTCTTTTGCTGAACGCACCATCACTGAAACCATGCGCGTCCATGACTACCACAAGGGCTCTCTAGCCTTAGCCCCTTATGGTTCCTATTGGCGTGTGCTTAGGCGCTTGGTCACGGTCGACATGTTAGTACACAAGCGCATCAACGACACCGCAATTATACGTAGAAAATGTGTGGACAACATGTTGTTATGGATTGAGGAAGAGGCATGTAAACTTGAAGCTAAATGTGGTCTTCATGTGGCAAGGTTTGTGTTCCTCATGACCTTCAATTTACTTGGAAACCTTATGTTATCACAAGACTTGCTTGATCCTCAGTCGAAGGACGGGTCAGAGTTTTTCAATGCGATGATGGGACTAATGGAGTGGTCCGGGTATGCTAACATGTCAGATTACTTTCCATGGCTAAGGTGGTTGGACTTGCAGGGCCTTAGGAGGAATATGGAGAGGGATCTTGGGAAAGCTTTGGAGATTGCATCCAAGTTTGTGAAGGAGCGCTTGATGGATAGGCAAATAGGGGCAGAGAAGAAGGATTTCTTGGATTTGTTGCTAGAATTTGAAGGCAATGGAATTGAGGAGCCTGCCAAAATTTCTGATAGGGACCTAAATATTTTCATTCTGGTATAACTTTTATTAACTCTCCATAATTATATCATATATTTAATATGCTCCGCTTTCTCAATGTGTCAGACTCACATGAAGAATTTGACATGCCTCTCTCTCTCTCTCAATATGTCAAACTCACATGATGAATGAGAGAAAGAAGATACACTGAATGTGTAAGATGTCTTCTTCTATTCGGTTGGATAAGCACATATTGAATCTAATTGCTTACGTTGGAATACATTATAAATGAAAAATATAGTACTAATTTTTTTTATATATATAAGAGGAATTTTTTAAGTTAAATTTTTTATAATATAGTAATAAGGATTTGTTGATTTATCTTTACCGAAGGATGCTGACAAGATTTGTGAATTTAATATTGGAATAAATTATAAATTAATAATATAGTATATTTTTCCCATTACCGATAAAGGAATTTTATAAGTTAATGCCTTTGATTTATCTTTACCTTGGGATACTGTCAAGATTTGAGAGTTTGATACATTTGAATAAAAAAATTTAAGCAATTGCAAAGTGTAATAAAAGTTTAACAATATTTATTTGTTGAGCTCTATCTCCAAGAGTTGGTCATTGGAACCATCGTTGCAAGAAAAAATAGCTTAGAATTTACTTATTAGCTTCCTATTTCCTTTTCAAGTCAACCCCAATTGAATTTAGATTAAAGTTTCCTTTAGTTAAATTGAGCTGTTGAGCTGAATTATTACTATTTTCTTTTGTACTTCTTTAAGATTTTGGTCGCACGCTTTTGGATGGAAAAAACAAATAGTGGCGTAATGTCTTTGTTTAATGGAAGCACTGGATTTTGTAAAATCATAGGCAGTGGGTTTAGACTTTAGAGGGTTTCTTTAGCCACCAAAGGCTAACGTTCTTAGGCAAATTTTATTTCACTAATCAACAATAATTGCAAATATGATGCAGGAAATGTTTATGGCTGGTTCAGAAACAACAAGCAGCACTACTGAGTGGGCACTAACTGAGCTCCTACGCAATCCTAATTCCATGATTAAGGCTAAAGCTGAGCTTATGCAAGTAGTAGGAGCAAACCAAAAGGTTGAAGAAAGTGACATTGACAACCTTCCATACCTACAGGCTATAATGAAGGAAACACTCCGATTACATCCTCCAATTCCATTCCTAGTTCCTCGAAAAGCAATTCGAGATACCGACTTTATGGGGTTTGACATACCCAAAAATACACAAGTTCTTGTAAATGCTTGGGCTATTGGAAGAGACTCAGATGTGTGGGATGATCCTTTGTCTTTCAAGCCCGAGAGGTTTATAGGCACAAAAATAGATTACAAGGGTCAACATTATGAGCTGATCCCATTTGGAGCTGGGAGGCGAATGTGTGCAGGTGTGCCTTTGGCTCATAGAGTCCTTCACCTTATTTTGGGCTCATTGCTTCACAAATTTGATTGGGAGCTTGATGGCAATGTGACTCGAGAGACGATGGACATGAAGGACCGGTTGGGCATAACAATGAGAAAGAATGAACCATTACTGGTAGTGCCTAAAAAATGTATTGTATAGTCTAAAAAAGAGGGAGAACCACTTTATTTAGGAGTCAAGTTCTTGCAATTCATTATTTGAATTCTCTCACCCCTGTTATCAGCAATCCCCCCTCCCCCAAAAATAGATGCACATGTTTGAGGAAATTGAAGCACTACTTAGTTCAAGGTTTATCAGTTTAGTGCAACCATGTCTTTCTTTATTTGGTGCCCAAAAAAAAAAAAAAAAAACCTTCGCAGTGAGACAGTGTATTGTGTCTATGTGGTGATTAAATGAAAATTCTCAACTATGGCTCAATTACTTCAAAATTGAAATTTATTGAACACAGTTGTTTTCTGAAGGAACTAATTGGATTAAAAAAAAGACAATTGATATATTGGTATGATGATTAAAAATAATTATTATAGAGCAAATGTCATAGGTTCAAATCTTATGGTATTTATAAAAAAATTAAAATTTAAAAATAAATAAATAAAAAGAAGAAGAAGAAGAAGAAGAGAATCATGTCCAACAAGTATTTAGAAACTATTCTTTATAGATAAAACCAAAATTTTATATTTGGATTAAAGTATGAACAAATTATTTTTTTCATTTAAGAATAAGAAATATACCAAAATTTCATACTAATTTAATCCATGAAAAATAAAACTTGTGTTAAGAAGATATAAAGAAATGAATGCTATCGAAAATTGCTAATTTGAATATAATTAACACCTTGAGGGCTATATGTAAAGCATCAGGACAACACTTAACCCAACGTTTAAATCTATAAATTTAAGCCTAATTAGATATTTTTAATTGCTCTTGAATAACCACATTACCTACTAATGAATGCTCCATAAAAAATAATATATTCTTCCTCCAAAATCTCCATCTTCCTTTTAAAATGAACAAATTATATCTGCCATAAATTATGTCTAAGAACAAATTACAGAGAACTGGTTTTCCATATTTGATGAAATTTTCAGCAATTGAAACTTCATCTTGTTCAGAAATGGTTGATAAGTCTTCTGGTTTAATACCTTTGACTCCTATGTACAACTCTAGCCCTATATACCAATACTCTGCATTCTGTGATCTGAGATTCTACATTCCTTAACTATTCAATTTTACCAATATTGTTGTCTATTCAAATGGATATACCTGCGAAATTATCACAATCAAATCAACTAAGATGTAAGAACATTATTCAAAATTGTTATGCATAAGTCACATAATTACATCATGTTAGTCAGCAGACTTGTATTGTGGAGCGAGAAGCAGCATCGACCAAGTTATAGTTTGCCATCTTACCGTCATCCCATGTCCCAAATTCCATGTTGCAATTTAGATAAACTGAATTTCACTTTAATAGTAGTGAAATTTTTTTCTTTTCTTATGAAACAATCAAAGTTTAAAATGGGGAAAAAAAATCAGACACATGACATAGTGCAACTAATTAAGCATAAAATAAAATGCTTAAGTGTGGAAAATGATTTTATCCATTAAAAATCATAGTTTCAAAAATAATAAACTAATCCTGGAAGTTTAAAAAAATAACAAATTAAATCCTATAAGTTCAAAAGTGATAAATTAAACCTCAAGTCATGAAAATGAACAAATTAAACTTCATAGTTTTAAAAGAGAAGTTTTTTTTAATCAATCTAGCAAATTAAATATTAAGATTTCAATAATTTATAACCTTAAACCCTAAACCTTTCTGGTTTAATTTATGTGGCATATATACTGTGACAATATGTACCTAATGGATTGTGCTAGTAACATGGAGTTGGTCCAAGTAAAATAGGATCCAAAAGATCTCCTATTGAGCCAGGATAGTGAACGACACCAAGACCAATAAGTTTCTTTTTTAGTAAAGTAAAAAAATGCAATCATATATCGGGTAAGATTGACTGACATGGATGTCAAAACTATCGTATTCTAATTTTCTTGAGTAGTATAAGATCTTTCTGTCTCAACCAGTTGACCAGTCGTATCAAATGGTTCTGAATTCTGAAGTTCAATGATGTTTTCTAGCCAACGTTTGAAGTCTTAAGCTTGTATGTAGCCCTTCACTTTCAGTTTAGGAATGTTTAGAGATATTCAAAAAATACTGGAAAAACTTTCATTTGAACTAAAACTTAATTATTCCGTTTAATTCAACACCCTTGAATACCAACTTTAGATTATCATTATAAAAAGAAATCTAGTCCACTCCTTTATAATCCTACAAAATTATAATTTTCTTAAAGATTAATTTTTTCTAATATCTCAACAAGTTTTGATAAAACAATTGAATCATAATGATTTTGGAATTATAACATTTTGAGTCATTAGTTAAAAGTTCAAACTTCATTTTGATTACATGTATCAAATCATTTTAAGGGAATGATCCATAACTTCAATCAAGATATATTGTATACAATTTTTTTGTGAATGAAATGTAGGTGATAGAGCATTTATTATGCTTTTTTCCCCCCTCCAATGAGGCATTTATTGTATTTTGCTTTGATAGTTATATTGAGGCAAATTAGACATACCAAATTTTCATTTACCTTTTCTTTCCAACTATTGTTTGTTTGGGAGATTGCAATACATTGATGACCTATTGTGAGGGAGACAAGGATCATGCTTGTGGTTGATTTTTTATTTTTTATTTTATTGAATGCATGTGGTTGAATTTCTTGGCGCTTGCGTAAATTATATTTTATCTATTGCCAACAAGTCGTGGGATGGAGTCTATGCGTGCAGGGCTTCGTCAAGTTAAGCAAAGACGCAAGATTCGGCTAGGCTTCAAACAGATTTGCAACAGTTACCACTTTATGGGCACAAATTCAAACAGTAATTGCAACCTGAAAATGTTGCTATATTCTCATTGAGTTGGTTTGGTTCAAATGATGTAAGACAGTGACAATTAAAAAAGAAATGCAAATCACTCTTCAATGAACTGATTTATTGAGTTTTTAGTGTTGGTTAGTGATTAAGGGTTCAATATAGCCTCATGCCCACTGTTCGGATCTGATAAAATATAATTGCTCTATTTTCGGTAGAACAAAAATAGTTCCATGCAATGATGGTAGGAGTTGAAGAAAAATAGTTCATTTTTCATGCAATGATGGTAGAGGAATAGTTGATGATGCGTATGTAACACATGTAATACAATGCATTTTTATGTTATCATGAGTCTTTAGGAGACAAAGGGCGAGGAGAAGATAAGTCCCTACTAAAAGAGGGAAAATATTGTAATATCATGTTTTAGAAAGGAAATTTCATTTTTCTTGTTTGTTCCCCAATCAAAAAGAAAAATACCTCTCTCTCAACATATGTGATATATTTTGGATCCTACAAGATTACAACAATGCCATCCTTATGAGACTTCCTTCATTATTTATCATGATTCAAGGATCTCTTGAAATTATGAAGCCAATGAATATTTTAAGTTAAAATCTTTTTTCCTTCACCAACATGCCTTGGGACTATTATTTTAAGTTAGCTTGTTTTGATGTAGAATAGACCCAAGTTATCAACAAAGAAAATAAGATATATGTAACCAATCCCGTCAGGGAATGGGTTGATATTATTTCAAGAAAACGAAATTAAAAAGAATATCAACTTGACATAGCCTAGACTGATTCAAAAGCAAACCCTTTTTTTTTTCTTTTGAACAACACTCAAAATAGATTATATATCATGAAAATGATATTAAAGCAAACATCCTGCACAAATGCTTTCTTCATAGATTTTGAAATTACAAAACAAAACAAATTTTCATATATCCAACTCCAGGGCCTCATCTTTACAGGATACAATCAAATCCAATTACTCACTTACAATCATGACTTCACAGGCATTGAACAAGAGGTATAAACATAACTCTAGTAATCGTGCAACACAAGTACCAACTCAAATCCACTTCTTTTAAGTCACTTCTTTTAAGTCACTTCTTCGCATTAAACAAATTATCCCACTCCAATTCATAGTTTTCTTGACATATATCAAACAAGCCACAGGGAAGACGCATTGTTCAGCATTCAGCCTTTCAAAGTTCCATCAATTTTACCCACCCAAGATATTAGCATAGCATTTTATTATAGGTACAACATACACAAGAACATTTTTGTTGACATCATGCAGTTTATGTCATTAAATCCCTCTGTTCAGAGGGTAACAAGCCAAAGAAAGGTATTACTATTAGGCACCCTGGTGAACTTGATAAAAGATCTTTGAGAGAAAGTGACTCATTGAAATCAAAGGCAACAAAGAAGAAAATCCCCGAGTCTAAAGTGCTCAGCTAGGCATCAAAGCACAAAGCCTACATTCAACTAATACATTTTCTCAGCAGAGGGGCCCATTGGTACCATCCTTCAAGAAACTGAGTGATTTTAGAGACTTACAACCCCTCGAAGTTTGTCATTTTCACTGTAGCCCCTTGAAATATTCAGGCTTAAAGAACACCCAAAAGTTTCATATGATATATCTTGTGTTTCATGATTTTAATAAAGTTTGAAGTCTTCCTATAAAAAAAAAAAAAAAAGTTTCAAAGAGTGGCACTTCACCTCTCTTTGTCAATTAACCACTATGAAAATTAACAATTAATAGTTACATGTCACACAGCTATTCAATTTTTTTTGGTCATATAGTGTCCCTAATATCTACAAATGGACAACTTTGCCCTCCAAGATGTACTGTAGAAACTAGAAAGATGATTCTATACACTTCCTAAAAGACTTTTAGGCCCTCCAATAGAAGTTTGATCCCACCAACCCCACCTAGAGGCTTTCCATAATTATCCATGATTCTTGTTACATGGGTAGCATTTTTTTTAGTTTTATTTTAGGGGTGGGGGGAGGTTAACAGTGTTACTAAAAGAATAGAACTAAATATAACCTGTAAAGGGTAACTACACCTTAGTAATTACAGTGCCAAACTTAGTAAATAGTAAGTTAAGAATAATGAGCAGTCTGTCACATAATCATTTAGTATATTACCTATATTGAATGGAAAACTCCAAATTGATTCTAACCAAATAATATCTCATAACAAGATGAAAGTCTAACTTAACAAATAGACAACCATAAATATAAAGTCTTAAGAGAGATGCCTAACTAAAATCACCGTGCCAATCAGTGACAAAAGGCTCTATATATATGCCGATCTAACTTTCGTTGTCTAAGCCAAAGCCTGAACACAAACAAACTAACAGTTGATCTGATCTTCTAGACAGTGGGTCTTGCATTAAGTGCCTTGTGTCTATGGAATCACAAATTGCATACACTGACAATAAGGCAACCTGCCAGCAACTTCTATTGGAAAGCTTAAGCACAATCTACCGTGCATAGGGATGGTAACGACTACTGCCACCATAACCCGCCCTACTACCATACAATCCTCCTGGCCCTCCATAACTAGCACCAGGGGAGCCTGAACCACCATAACTTCCATAGCCCCCACTTCCACGTCCATATCCACTTAATCCACTCCCATCATATCCCCCACCAAGGCCTCCCATATAGGAATCATAGCGACTAGAATAGCCAAATGATGACTCTCCCTGATAACCACCGAAACCAGCACCACCATAATCTCCATAACCACCACCAAAATCATTACCACCACCATACCCTCCATAATTGCCAAGCCTACCACCAAAACCGCCAAGTGATCTATAAGAAGTAGGGCCATAACCACCACTTCCAAAGCTACTATAAGAGTCGCCAAATCCACCAAAATCTTCATTGTATGAACGTGCCCTAGAGTCTCTACCAAATGCAGGAGGAACATGTGCTGGGTTTGAGGCTTTCTTTGGTTCAGCCTTCTTGATCTCAACCTACAACAAAGAAGTGAGTTAACCTATCTTTTGTCAACATTAAATGAATTTTGAGAGCCTGGCTTGAGAAAAGAAGAAAGCTGTATTGAACTGCATTTAAATTGAAAACCCAAAAAAAAAAAAAAAAAAACCCCACAGGATCTCTAAAAAAATGCATTATATCAGAAATTGGTAAACAACAATCATAGTAATTTCCACTAAGAAAACTTTTTGAATTACAACATTTTGCGGCTGCTTTATAGATAGCCGAAATATGACTGTATGCATCCCTTAACACGTAGAACCACTGCACAAAACTCACCTGTGTACCTTCCATATCAATCATATTGCCGTTTGACAGAATATTATCAACAACTTTTTCACTGTCAAATATAATAAATCCAAATCCACGAGAGCGTTTAGTCACATGATCACATATAATCTCATGTTCCACCACCTTTCCATACTTTGAGAAGAAACTCTTGAACTCATCTAATGTCAAAAAAAAAAAAAAAAGAAATAAAAGGAATGAGAGAAAAGAACAAACCCATAAGTCTAGTTACAACAGCAAAAAATTTTAATCAAATGCTAAGAGTTCAATCATCAGACCTTCACTGACTGTAGTTGGAATCCCACCAACAAAAATTTTCTTTGTTTTGATATCGTTAGCTTGTGCAGAAGCAGAACCTTTAGGAATGGTTCTTTTGATCTCAACCTGGTCCAAAATTCAAATTCATTACATATATCACAATCAAACACCTCAACAATTATCCACCCAAAAAACAAAATTATCACTGCAATAGAGAAACTACAATGCAGCAAACTTTTAAGAGGATCTCAAAGACACACATACATACAAAATTTAATAATTTGTTATAGACAAGAAAACAAGTAGAATCAAACAATTTAAGAGAACATAAAATAACCTGCTTGCCATTGATGACATGGGTCTCTTGGATCATCAAGTCAACAACAGAAGGATCCTCATAGGTTATGAAACCGAATCCCCTTGGTCGATGTGTGTGCCGGTCTTTCATGATAACAGAATCTGTAATCTTTCCATACTTCTCAAAGTAACTCACAAAGGTTTCTGAACTCAGTCAAATACCAACAAGAACTACATCATATATATAATATATCACACATTCAAATAAAACCCATCAACAGAAACAAACACGCAAAAACAGTAACTTTTCACACACAACAACAATAGCAACCCCCCCCCCCCCCCAATTACAGATTCAAAAACACCCATCAAGAGAAACACAGTACCCATCAAGAGAATCATAGAAAAGAATAGAATGCTCTCTCTTACCGTAGGTGGTGTCCTTGGCTAAGCCTCCAATGAAGATTTTACTGCACCAAAAAAACAAACAAAAAAGAGAAAAAAAAAATCAAAACCCAGAAAAACCCATTAACCATAGGCCTAGCTCATAGACATTTATAGCACAAAGAGAGAGAGAGAGAGAGAGAGAGAGCGAACCCAGGACTGGCACCATCGCCGTAGTGTGGGTTGTCGTTCCTCCTGGAACCCATGGGAATGGTGGTGTTAAGGTTCGAGATTGGATGTGCGTGTGCGTGAGAGAGAGAGAGATAAGTATGAGATCGAGATTTGAGAAATCAGAAAGAGGGTCTTAAACCATGGTCGTGAATGAACCGGCCCTGTTTAAAAGAATCTCTAGTTCAGTTAGAAAATGGAGAAAAGGGTGGCCCAACTACTACTAGGCCTTTTTCATCATTCCATATGTGTAGGAATAGTTACTTTTCCATGTGGGCTTGGGTCACATACCCATCAAGGCCCACAATATTACAACCTAAAGATTGTGATTTAACCAATCCCAATCAATCCATATCAACACAAGGGTTAAGGATTGGGTTTAGTGTTTAGTTGCCTTAAACTCATCCAAATGATGCCATGTATTCATTTTTTGGACATGTATAATCATCTAAATGGGTCTAGTTCATATCCAAGTCTACCAAACTTGATGATCATATAACCATAAATATTCATCAATTGCCTATATAAGATAGACCAATTCTTTGAATGAGTCAGTTATTAAATGAAAAAAAAAAAAAAAAGGTTAGGTTTGATAAAATGAAACTCATAGACAAGGGTGACTCAACCCTTATGGCTTGTTTGGAAGTTTAGAGAGGGAGGAGAGTAGAGGGGAGTAGAGGGGAGGGGAGTAGTGGGGAGGAGAGTAGAGGAAAATGATTCTCCTCCACCTTGTTTAGATGTTTTTAAAATTAGTAAGAGGGAAGGGAGTAATTAGCCCTTCCCCTTGTGTAATTTTGTTAATATAATAAGGGTAAATTAGGTAATTTACTTGGTTAATAGTTTATGTACTCTACTCTCCCTCCAAATCTCTCCAATTTGGAGGAATTAAAAATGGGGGGCTAGAGGGAGTTGAAACCCCTCCAAACCCCTCCCCCTCCTTCCTTAAAAAACTTCCAAACAAGGTAATTAAATTACTCTCCCTCCCTCTACTCTACTCCCCCTCTTTTTTTAAACATCCAAACAGGCCATTAGTCATTTAGCCTCAAGCCCATTCCTCAGTCTAATACAAGAATGGAGGTTAGTGGTACATTGTGGAAAAAAAAAATGCTTACAGTCCATTTGGTTGAGTCGAAAACAAAGAAAGGGAAAAAATGGGAGAGAGGAGTGTTTAGATGAGAAGGGAAAAGAGGGGAGAAAATGGTGAGGCCTAGCGATTTTCTCTTTGGGCTCACCAAATTTCAACCCCCAAAAAATAGGAGAGAAAAGAAAGGGCAAATGGTAAATGCCAAATACCATTTTGCCCTACACTCCTTTCCCCACTATTTTCCACATACTTTTTTTCTTTCTTTCCCCACTTTTAAGTTAAAATTTAGCATGCATTTTTTTATACATAAACTCCAATTTTTTTCCTAGTAATATATATATATTCAATAGAGGCATAACAATATTTTCTATCCTCTCTTTTTGTTTTTCAACCAAATAAAAAAGTTTAACATCCCTTCACTTTTCCAACCCAATCAAACATCACAAGATAAAACTAAAATCTCTTCTCTCCCTTCACTTTTCTATAATTTCTCTATTTTCAATCCTCCTACTTTTCCATCTCCTCAACCAAACGGACCCTTAAAGACACTAACTCACAAAAGGAAAATATTAACACAGATGATCCTTGTCTCATTATGCTTATAATATAGCAGAATGAGGATAAAGAAGGAATTGGAGAGAGGGAGCTGTCTGCACTACCACATCCACAAGAGCTCCTTTTGGATCTATTGTTTCTTAAATCAAAAGTTTGCACTCAAGGATAAGTGTAGTTATGTGAGGTAAGTGGTCTGATTAATGCATGGCTTAAAACCATGCTTTATGTAGGTTTAGGACATGCCTAATGTCCATCCTTGAACAAGGATTCAAGCTTTTGGTGGTTGTATATTTCAAAAAATGGCAACCTTGAGTTTTGTTCTTATTTGAATATTAGAACCATTTTGTTTTTTAACTATTGTGGCTAATATGTTGACCAAACCAACTTTGTTATGACCTCTTAAGAAAAAATGACCCCTAAAAAGGGGTTTTGGTCAGTTAGCATTAAGCGAGGTCATATTACTTTTTCATAGTGGAGGAAATTAGTTCAAGATTTTGAGCAAATATATAAGAGATTAGTCAAGGTGTGTTTTTCTGTTTTTGTGGCCAGCACATGGGCTTGCTTATGAACACATAGACCATGCAAGTACTTCCAGCTTACTTGGCAATCTCTATATGTTTATCCAAAAAAAAAAAAAAAACTCAATCTTTTGGGTCCATGAGTACTACTAGTTCTGTCAAGACATTCACATCTTAAATTGCTACACTCAACTAGGAATCTTCACAAGTTTCTAAAACAATACCATGTTTATGTCTTTCCACAATTGGTAAAAAGTCAACATGTAAATACATAAATAATTAGTACTATAGAACTCAAGGGGAATTTGTATTTGCCCGTCTAACCAAAAGAATAACGTAAAGTCTAAACTCAAGGGGAATTTGTATTTGGATGTCTAGGGGATGTTTGTCAATTTATTGATTGATTAGTTTGATTTTGACAAGAAAATTTTCTTTCACATAAGGTAATACTGGGAAAAAAAAAATTGCTAGAATAGGCCGCTGATTAAGTGTCATTTATCTCATAAGTAGGCACTAATCATGAGCAACCATATTGTTACCTTTCACTTCTCTTTCTTGGTTGCTATAATACTATTCTATGAAATTCATAAGTCATCTAGAAGATGCAAGATGTCTCCTTCTATATATAGTTCACAATCAAAAACTTTCTAGCAGAGGATAGCAGGTGTTCATTAATTAGACTGAAATTGTGCATTTGATTGTTTTGTATAGGTTGCTGCATCACTCTTGACAATCAAGCAGTCTAAGCAATTTCAATAATGCAGGATCCTGATGCAATAGCACTTTATGCAAATAAGATCAAAATGCTTTTTTGCATGAAATTGCATGCAAATACAGAGAGATGGGCATTAGTCTTTCTCAAGAGAGTATTATATTCTTAGTTTAAATTCTCTAAACATAGTAGAGTTTTTCAATACTTTAGAAAAAGAAAACAAAATAAGAAATAAGAACAAATGTGAATTGAATCTAGTTAAGATGGGTAGGACATCTATAATATGTAAGAAACATGGCTGGTGATGGTTATGATCTTTGTTTGAGAAATCATGACTGCTAACCCAATCACCTGCATCCAAACAGAACAAGAAGTGATGATTATAGATTTATCCATATTAGCTAGAATCAAATAATAATAAGATATTAAAAGTTAAAGATAATAAGTCTCACAACATTTTCAAACTACTACTTAAATTCAAATATTAACTCAATGATTAATCATGATAAATTACCAATTGTCCCAAGAAGAATGTAAACATACCTCATTAGTCATTAGGAAAATTTATTAACCACTTCGTGACATCACTTCTCCCCATAGTAGACTTATTTCTGCATATCATATTGATTGGAAAAACAGTAAGCTCTACAAACTAACCTTCAATTTAACATGCATGTTTTCTCACATGAGAGAAAGTAAGGTACAAAAATGACATGGGGTTTTGATTATGCAGATTGAAGCCTTCAAAATACTAGTCAAAATAAGGTTACAAAGGAATTATTTTACAATGTTGCACACCAAAATAATAATAATATATGATATATCAGTAATGATAATTAGATGTGTCACAAATGAGGAACTATATTGATAATGACAAAAGCTATTATCAAAAGAAATTAGTGATCTAATATTGTATGACCTAGGAATTTTCCATTTAGACAAGGACCACAAAAAGTCAAAGGAAAGAAAATCACTTGTATCTAGACATAATTTAAAGTCCTGTGTAAGGATTTCTTCCTATACCAACATGAGCATTTTCAGGTCACATTATGTCCAGTATCAGGATTTCAACAAGTAGCAGTGCTAGTTGGCCTAAAGTATAACAAAAGATACTGTCAATGTTTTTAACTGACACCTTACTCCAGCAACATGGTAACTCCCATTCAACAATGTAATGCATACTTAAAATTGAATAAAAACTGCTCTACACTAACTATTGAAATTTGTTTAAGCTATTCTAAAGTAAGAAAAATTGACTAATAAAATAATTGCTGAAAATTTGAACTTGTTACTCACCTAAAAGTTGTAGATGATGAATCTGAATCATACCTCAGACTGAGTGAAGCCAATGGTTCTAATAGTGATTGCACAGGATTAGCTTCAGTACAACTATTTGAGCCTATTGGCCATCTCATTGGAACCACCAAAGACCTATAGCAAATAAAACTTTGAGTTAGGTTTCCACAACACATATTCTTCCCAAATTTGAGAAATCCAACATAAAAGTTTAAATTTTCTTCTTTCCCACACCCTTCAGGCCTAAAGCAGATATTTTGGAACAATGCCCTTGCTTAAGTTGTAATTATAAAAATATATTGAGGTCTTCATCTATTAATATAAGTATTGTATATGTTAAAATTTGAACTTGTTACTTACTTAAAAGTTGTAGATGATGATTGGAACAACCAAAGACCTATAGCTTCAGTACAACTATTTGAGACAATCGGCCATCTCATTGGAACAACCAAAGACCTATAGCAAATAAAACTTTGAGTTAGGTTTCCACAACACAAAATTAAGATGAATCGTTGCAAATAAAAATTTGCAGCGATTCATCTTATACACTGTGTAATTCTCAAATAAGACATCAAGACAATTTGCTAGTCTTGGCATTTCAGATAATGGCAAAATGTCCCAGACCTTCAAAATCTAAATGTAATATGAATTCTCCTCAAGTATGCCAACTGTCCAAACAAGATTTAGCAACCTATTGACCTTGTACTGCTCTAATAATTGGGAAGAAGTTCCATGATGGTAAAAGAATTTTATTCATTTCGAGAGGTTGACGCCAACCATTTGCAAGATTTTCCAATAAAGTAAGCACTTCTTTACAAGTCTCAGCATTTTCAACTTTCGACATGGATTTCAAAAAGTCATTGCTGAAAGAGACCTATATTAATAAATAAAAAATAAAAAATTAGTGAGGGTCAATTGTTTATTGTTTAAACCTAATGAATTGAGGAATATGGAATACAAATTCCAAAAGCCTCAGCCTCCTATATTGAATATTATCTATGCTTTGGTTCCTAGCATAAAATTGTAATTAAGAAGTAAATGGAAATTAATTAAAATGAACTCACTTGGATATGTAAAATCAATTTTAATATGTTGTTCCCCTGATAATATTTGTTCAAGGGGAAGAACAAAACTGAGACACAATGATTAAATCTTTTCCCCTACACTTTTTGAGCAGCTTTATTATATTATGAACAAACCTTACTAACTTTATGGACAAAATAGAAACTGAGGTCAATAAATTCTTCATATTGTCAAAAAGAAAACTACCATATATGAAATAAAAGAATTTTTCAGCTCATACTTTTTGATAAAAGAAGCATAGAAACTGGAAACAATAGTTGATGTATCATTAAAAATAGTAAAAGGAAAAAATAATTTAATCAACATACCTTCCATTGGGCCTTTTTGAACAGAAAGGAATCCATGTTGAGTAAAATGTGTATTTGGTTATGTTCAACCAAGGCAACTGTAATAGCCTGAGCAAAGCTTTTGTCTTCATCAGCATTGTAGAAACACCCCCGCTTCTTGGCGTCGATGACTAAATCCTTCCAAATAGTGCACCTTTTATTTAAAGTCACTTCATTTCCCAATATCCAAAGGAATGCCTGCAGAGTGAAAGCATGCCTATTAATTGCAAAAGCCACCAAAGCCTTAAAATATGTCAAGACTCAAGAATGTATTACCTTGCACGGATTAGTGCCACATTTGCTCTTTGATGATTTTTAAGAAAACCAACTACTCCATTAGAGACAATTATCACATCCTCATCACCACCCTGGAACCCATCAACAGAGCAAACACTAATTGAGAAGTCTTCATTAATATCAGCACTGTAGTTTTTCACCTTCTCTCCAATTGCAAAGACTTGTGCCTTGTATGGTGAGATGATACCAACTTTAACTTTCTTCTTTGTGCAAACAGATTCTTTAGCAGTGGCAAGAGAAACAAATAAAAAAGAGAGTCATTGTACCCATAAAATGATCTATCATCAAGCTGACCATAATTTAAAATTCCTAGTCTAACATTTCAGCAAAATTGAGATTAGGATTAGTTCCAAATTTAGACATACATTTGAAAAGGCTTGCAACTATCTCAGACGCCACAGCAGCCTCAACCATATTTTTGAGACTCTGGCTGTTATCGAATTCCTCTTTTCCATGTGCTACATTAATGAAAGAGTAGGAGCCGAACATATTTCCCTGAAGGAAAATCCTTTCCTGCCTTCTTTCTTTGACATTGGGCCCATCCAAAATCTGATTTTCATAGAACACCCTATTTGGAAATAAGCTTAAGGATGGATGCTTCCTGTGCTGGACATTAAGAAGTTCTTTCTTTTGTCCTAGCAATACCAGCCTCTGGAACAAACTTCTTTCAAATTCAGCTTTCTCAAAAACCAAATAATAGCAAATTTTAAGGATACATAAAATCTATTAATAATTCATAAAGACAAAAAGACAGATAAAACTTTAAACCTTGCTTTTAACCATCGCAGGAAGTTGCGACTCATCCCCAATGAGAATAGCGAGGCGGTGGCCAGGAAGTTGTAAAGGAATGGTGGATTCACATTCCTTAAGCTGAGCAGCTTCATCTATAACCAGTACTTCCCATTGAGTCTTTACTTCATGCAATTTAGCAGAGCTTGATACAGTGCAGAAATATAGACATGAATTTTCTAGGCAGAATTTTTTTAAAATAATAAATAAATAATACTAGAATGAAATTTTGATATTACAACTGAAATTTTTGACACAGAATTTAGCATAAAGGAGTGCCAAGGGAATTCTCTTTGTCATATGCATGGTTGGAACGAATCATATCTTAGTTTTCTGGTACCTATATGACATGGATTACCTACTACAAGTCAATAAGATTTTTGTTGCTGTTTTTACCTGAGAATTATGATTTTCCACTGGGTGGTTTCTTCTAAGATGTTAACAGTGATTCCCCAATGTTTCAAGTAAAAATTATGAAAAAACTTGTTATATTTGCTATCAGAATTTTGAGTATTTACTTGTTTCAAAGTTAAATTTCATTTCCTCTTTGATGAAGGATGACATTTGTTCGATTTCAATGTTCAGAGAGTGAGAGAATGCCTTTGTTGCTGCTGCATAAATGGGAACATCTATTCACCCTGCATGGGATTATTTAATTTGCTTTCCCATTTTTTGATGGAATTGGCTATACATTTTTCTCATTTATGATAGCTCAAGATTATGTAAGGGAGTTGCAGCTATTTCAGAATATGTCCCTTGTGCATCAATATGATAATGGTGAATTATGAATTATCTATAGGAGTTAGAACTATCTCAGGAGATGTCCCTTTTGCATCAATATTACAAACAGACCGTGGCCAAAGCAATGTGGCTCGTTCTTAAAGAATAAAAGAGTCGGATTTTAATGAACTTGAATAAAATCTAACTTTAATTCATTTGTCCAGTTAAGCATTGAAAGTAATTTTATTTTCATATTTACATTGGCCTTTGATAGTTTTATTCTCTAGTTGTAAAATTCAAGTAATTCAGGTTGAACAAGAAAAAATGGCAGAGGACAGTGATACTACCTAATTGAAATACTTTCTAATGTTTACGATATTTAAAATATAGAATTACACATAAGGAAGATGTCATTGCACACAATTTTGGCCAGTATTATATCAGCCTCATAACTTGTTAGGATTATGCAGAAGATAATCATGAAAGCTGTTCCAGAATTTGCATTTCTTGTGTCCCATTTCTTAGACTTTTTCATTACTTCAGAAAAATAATGACAATAAGAAATAAGAACAAATGTGCAAAGACTGTAGTTAAGATGTGCATGAAATGTATAACTTGCAAGAAGCATTTCGGGCTGGTGATGGTCATAACCTTCCTCTGAGGCATCACTGCCACAAAAAGCCAGCATCCAAATAGAACAAGAAGAGAGAATTATGGATGTCTCCAAGAAAGCTAGAATCTAAGATATTAAAAGTTAAAGATCGAAGGCTCTCAACATTTTCAAACTTCATTTTAAACTCCAATATTGACGGAATGATTGATTAGTAAATATCTGTTTAAAGTTAAAGTCTTAAAAAAAAAATCTGTTTAAAGTTAAAGATAGAAGGCTCTTAACAATTTCAAACTTCTTTTTTAATTCCAATATTGACAGAATGATTGATTAGAAAATATATGTTAAAAATAAAGAATCAATATTCTATTCCCATGAAGAATGTAAACCTACCTCATTACTCATTAGGCAACTTTCTTAGCCATTTCCTAATAACGCCTCTCCCCATAGTGGAGTTATTTCTGAATATCATTGATAGGAGAAACCGTTAGTCCTTCAAACTATCCTTCAATTAAACATGCATGTCTTGTCTTCATAGGAAGGAAAGTAACAAAAAAATGACACATAAAGTTCTGATTATGCACATTGAAACCTCAAAATATCATTTGCAAAATAAGGTTATAAAGGGAAAAAATTATAATGTTGCACACCAAAGTAGGTGGTAGTAGTAATAATACTAATAATAATAATAATAATAATCACTGATGATATTTAGTTTTGTCACAAATTTGGAATTATATTGATAATGACAAAGCTATTATGAAAAGTATTTAGTGAATCTAATACAGTACAACCCAGGGAATTTCCACTAGGCCAAGTTCCACAAAACAAGTTAAAGGAAAGAAAACCCCTAGTATTTAAACATATGTGTAAGTCCTTTAAAGGGATATCTTCAAACACCAGGATATATACAGTATTGGGAGATTATGGGACAAAAAATAAATCTACAAGCAATTGTTGGTCACAATATTGTCAATACCAAGATTTTGGCAAGTGGCAGAGCTAGTTCACCTAAAGCAAAATAGAACTTTCTGACTATGTTTCTAATTGACACCTTACTCCAACAGCATGGTGACTCCCATTTGATATTCTAATGAATACTCATTTAATATAAAATAAAGTTGACTAAAAGCTAATTGACAAATCATGAATTCAGATAAATTCATACCCGTTGAGAGATTTGTATTTGCATTGATTCACCTTATCCACTATAATTCTCAAATAAGGCATCAAGATGATTTGTTACTCTTGGTATTTCAGATAATGGCAAAATATTCCAGACCTTCAAATTTGAATGTAATATGAAATTTCCTTGAGGATGTCTACAGTCCAAACAAGATTCAGCAACCCACTGACCTTGTACTGTTCTAATAATTGGGAAGTTCCCTGATAAAAAAAGAGGTTTTTCTTCCTGTGTGATTGACGCCAACCATTTGCTAGATTTTCCAATAAAGTAAGCACTTGTTTACAAGTCTCAGCATTTTTCGCTCTCGACATGGACTTCAAAAAATCATTGCTGAAAGAGACCTACAAAAAACAAAAACAAAAATGAAGTATGTGTCAATTGATTAATGTTTGAACCTAATCACAACACTAACATTAATAATCTAGGAATACGGATTCAAATCCTAATATTAAAGAAGCAGATAATAACAAAAACAATGGTTGATGTATCATTAGAAATAAGAGGAGAAAACTTTGAATCAGCATACCTTCCATTTGGCCTCTCTGAACAGAAAGGAATCCATGTAAAGTAAAATTTGTATTTGGTTATGCTCAACCAAGGCAACTGTAATAGCCTGAGCCAAGCTCTTGTCTACATCAGCATTGTAGAAATGCCCCCTTTTCTTGGCATCAATGACTAATTCCTTCCAAATAGTGCAACTTTTAGTTAAAGTTGCTTCATTTCCCAATATCCAAAGGAAATACCTGCAGACTAAAACCATGCCTATTAATTGCAAAAACTATCAAAGCCCCAAAATATGTTTGAGCTGCCCATAGTCAAGTCTATAATGTGTTACCTTGCACAGGATAGTGCCACATTTACTCTTTGACAATTTTCAGGAAAACCAACTACTCCATTCATATTACATCTGACAATTGAGATAATTATCACATCCTCCTCACCACCTTGGAAACCATCAACAGAGCTAAAACTAATTGAGAAGTCATCATTAGAATCAACACTGTAGTTTTTCACCTTCTCTCCAATTGCATAGACCTGTGCCTTGTATGGCGAGATGATACCAACTTTAACTTTCTTCTTTGTGCGAACGGATTCTTTAGCAGTGGCAAGAGAAACAAATAAAAAAGAGACTTGTTGAACTCATTAAATTATCTATCACCAAGCTAACCACAATTAGCATTCCTAGCATAACATTTCAGCAAAATTGAGATTACGATTAGTTGTAATTTAGACATACCTTTGAAAAGGCTTGCAACTATATCAGATGCTACAGCAACCTCAACCATATTTTTGAGGCTAAGGCTGTAATCAAAATCCTCTTTTCCATGTGCTACATTAATGAAAGAGTAGGAGCTAAACATATTTCCCTGAAGGAAACGCCTCTCATACCTTCTTTCTTTGACATTGGGGCCATCCAAAATCTGATTTTCATAGAACACCCTATTTGGAAATAAGCTTATGGATGGATGCATCCTATGCTGGACATTAAGAAGGTTTTTATTTTTTCCTAGCAATACCAGCCTTTGGAACAAACTTCTTCCAAATTCAGCTTCCTCAGAAACCTAATAATAGCAAATTTTAAAGGTACATAAACTCTATTAATAAATTGTAAAAACAGACAAACATCCAGAGAGTCATAATAATAAAACTCAAACCTTGCTTTTAACCATCGCAGGAAGTTGCCGCTCATCCCCAATGAGAATAGCAAGGCGGTGGCCAGGAAGTTGTACAGGAATGGTGGATTCACATTCCTTAGGCTGAGCAGCTTCATCTATAACTAGTACTTCCCATTGAGTCTTTACTTCATGCAGTTTAGCAGAGCTTGATACAGTGCAGAAATATAGACATGAATGTTCTAGGCAGAATTTTTTAATCTCCCACTCATATCTAAAGTCTGGAACAGGGAGTTTTTTAGGAATTGTTCTAAGTATCCGACGGCAATCTCCTCTCACAAAACTAGATTTCATCAAGTGACCAAATCTTTGATCATTTTCTTCAGAGACTTGCTCTATTCCTTTGTCAGCAACAGTAACATAAAAAATTTTCTAGAGATGTGAGCAAATCAAGAGCTAACTTCATCTTCTTTACCACTTCTAATGAAATAAAAGAAGTCAGTAAGTGTGTACACAAATTTACATTACAATACTTCAAACGTTGTAAAATGCAATTGAATCTCCTTTGAACAAATTCCTCAAACAATAAATGACTTTCATATTTGTCAACCACCTGTCCTTCGTTTTTCTTGCTTTTGTTTTCATTTAAGGCTTTAACAATAACATTCCTCACATTTTTCTTGCTCTTCTTGTCTTCAATTTTCTCCTCCTCATTGTCTGTCATGCTTCTGTCATTCAAGTATAAATTGTATTGCCGTCTAGGGTCCTCCAACAAACATATCATTGATGTTAAACTACCTTTCCAACCAGATGATGAAACAAGGCATTCTTGTAGTATGCTAACTCAATTATCAAGGAATATATCGAGGATATTATGGCGATCCAGAATCTTCATTTGCTTCCCATTTCCAAATAAAACCACATCTCCAAGCCCATAAGTATCATATTCGATCCAGAATCTTCATTTGTTTCCCATTTCCAAATAAAACCACATCTCCAAGTCCATAAGTATCATATTCAAGTGACTCTGTCACATTCTTTAGAAGCCTCTGTGTCACTTCCAAAACAGCAGTATTAGTTGGGGTACATTTAAGTGTTTTGCATTTCATTCTAAGCAGAGAGAATAAGAGAACACCAACTGTCTTGGTTTTCCCAGTTCCTGGAGGTACCCATATTAGTTTGACAGTATTATGATGATTGCATTCCCTAGTTACCAAGCAGCTAAGAACTGCATCTTTTTGGGAGTCATTTAAATCAGAAGAGCAGATTCTGGAACTTATAGCTGCAAAGGCTGCACTGCAATTTTCTTCAATAAGAAGGTAGTACAATTTGTAGCATCCTACATAATGTAAATAAAGGGAGGTAAAAAAAAAAAAAATTATTGCCAATAAAAATAGCAAGGCCAAAATAACTGTTGTCCCAAAACTTTAGTTCAAGTCCAATTTTAGTCCCTAAAGTTTGAAGTGATTGCTTTTAGTCCCAAATAAATTTGAAGTGATCAATTTTAGTCCTTAACAAACTTAAAGTGACCACTTTTAGTCCCTATGGAGTGATTCCGTGTTAGTTTCTAATTTGTACACATCATCTAAAGGACTAAAAGTGATTACTTTAGGAATTAAAATTGCTCATATGCTAAAGTTTAGGGACTGACAACAGCGAATTTAAGCCTAATATTAATATGCCATTTGAAATAAGAAATTACCAAAATTTTACCATAGAACTAGATTGCAGCACATTTTGAATGATGTTTAAGTTCCCACCTTCCAACTTAGAGTTCAAGGCCCTCCATATACGAATATTTGTGGTCATGTTTATCAAGGGAACTGCATAAAGATTCTGCCCCTTTCTTGTTCTTGCCATGTTCAAACAAGATAGGCTTTGAGGATAATGTTGTCAGAAATCTTTCGTATCTCACACTCAGAACAAAAGCAACAAGATAGAACCTGTTTGGTCTTTCTAAATCATCAATGCATTTTGGTCTTACACCTGTTACGGCAATGATGTCTCTTAACTTCAGGTTCATATATCACACCATGATTCTCAATTTTTTCACACTTTCAAGTGTAACATGGTAAAAGAGGTCTTTAGGTGGTTTACATTTCACAGTTTGCCTGACAGAAAATATTGCACGCGTAGGTGCTTGGGATACTGTTGACATGCTTGACATCAAGTCAGCATGAGTTTCTTCAACAAGTGGATCACAGAATGAGGTCAAGTACATTGTGGTCGAGGAGAATGTCTCTGGGATCTTTCTCACCTAAGTGAATAACTTTAATCAGAGGAAAGATAAGCACATGTAGAAGTGTGATAAACATTACATGATATGAAAATAATTGCAGCACTATATCTCTTTATGAAAATTTACATACAGAATAAACAGGTAACCACATCCAAGAGTTTCAATCAATTTTGTATCATATTAGTTAAACCAAATCATAATAATTCAACTATTTGGTATGGCTAACAGCTAGATGTCATACTATTTAGTCATAGCACGCTCTCCTTCCCTATCATGATTTACTTGACAAGATATAAGAAACTAAATACAAACTCTGAATAAAAATGACCTATCTCACTCTTAGACTTTAGTCCTTCAGCTCCTCAACACACACCCCCCCGCCCCCCCCAAACACACACACACACACAAAACAAAAAGAGAAATAATAAGCTTTCAACAATTACTTTTCATCTACTAAATCAATTCTTAATATATCATGATTAAATATGATCTGAATACAATATCAAGCGCATCCTGAACCCACATTGTTTATCTGCATGACTGTGAAACTTCCCATTTCTCTAGCATGGGATGTGGGGAGGGGGGTTGGTATTGGAGTATTTATGTTAGAATACCACACATTTTATGAATCTTGAACAGAATTTTTATTGCTGAGACAATCAATCTTTTTTTTTTCCCCAACTTAATTAGAGTATTGGGATGGGTAATAGCAGTTTTCTTATAATCAATCTTTGTTTCTCTAAGTTGTGAAGAGTGTTTGTGGCCGTGTATTTTGTGGCTTGAGAAGTTAAGTGACATATAGTGCCAACCTGAATCACAGCTAAAATTCATAACAAAAACCTGGCTATAGGTAAATTGGAACTTTTGCATTGGATTACAAAAGGTGTACATCTTTTTCTCATCAAATATGTTGTTTATGCAGAAAGTAGAATTGAGGCAAGTTCTTAAAATGTCTATGGATATTATTTACCTGAGGACAAGCATGCCAAGAGACAGTTTTGAGTACTTGAAAGGTTTGTCATTTCCTCCAACTTGAAGGAGACACGGTGTCTCATCCTGTATTGCTCCACTTAAGAGCTATTTGTAATGCAGGTTAAGCCAAGTCTGGGTCTAAGCGACTTCATCAATGTGCAGAGAAGGAGCTTCAAGTTTCCCTCAGTGTAGAGGGCCCATCATAGGATTCTTTTTTTTTTTAAGTTTCACAAGAGATTTGCTAGACTGCCCTCGTCTTCAGTTCACAGTATGCCATGAAGTTTGAGATGCTTATAGCTCATAACCTTCTGCAGAATTCAGAAGTGGGTTGACCTATTAAATGCTGATTTTCATTTTCCAACTATCCTTTCTACTTGCATAAGACTTGACTTGAAATTGGAGCTTTCCAGTTAATGCTTGTCTCATATTCTAATGGCAATATTGTGACTCGGAACTACTTTGAAAATTTAGTTTGACCCTTAGAGAATTGGCTATAAAATATGGACAGAGGATCCTATAGGATAGAAAGATCATTTTAAATGCAAAAACTTAAGGAAGAACAGAGTTATAACAGCCTCTACAGTTGCTATGCCAACAATAATGAAATCATGGCTCTGCGATCCTCACCTATATCAAATATTCCTAATTAATAGAGAAAGAACAAAAAATATTAAAGACCTGTGCTTTTAGATTATATCTTTGAAAATCATCTCTTCAACCAATCAAATACGAACTAATATTCTTCCAGAGATCCAACCAAAGACATTAAAATGCACAGCCATTTTAATTTTTGGTTAGCAAGTCTTAAATGATCAGCTAACCTAGCAAATTATTATAGACCATTTAAGTGTGCTGCTGTAACGCAAGTCATTTATGATTTATCTCAAACAATCTTGTACACAGCCAAACAAATTTGATGTAGCTTCTAAAATTCAAAATGATACACATTTTCTACAAAAGTCAGGATTCTATGCGATTGGTATACATAATTTTTTTAAACTAAGAAACCAATTAAGTCCAAACGAATAAATAAAACTAGGAAACAATTGCAAGATTTTTCCTCGCCATGAGCAGAAATTATGCATCTCAATTTGACAAATCAGATATAAAAAAACAAAATCATATAAAAGAAAACAAGACTGAGCTCACATCCAAGGCAAAAGGAAATCCGGGGCCTACCAGTGACTTCAACTGCAACCATCCCAGTCAACTGCATTAACCAAAAAAAAGATCAATTAACAGAAATAAAATAATAATCTTCAAGTTCAGAAACTTAATCAGTTCCCAATTGTTTTTACAGAAACACAATAAATACTTATAAGTTGATATGATATCCATTGCCGTTGGGTAAAAGACGCAAATGAAACAGTGCTACCAAAAAGGGAAACGTACCTTGTCATGAAATGCAAGAAGAAAACAGACAGAAACGACGATGAATAGATACTGAAGTTAACAAAGTCTTGAGCCATTGAAGTTGAAAAACAAACAAAACCCAACCAAGGCTAAGTCGTATTCATTTGTTGTAATCAACATCACCACCAATCATCATCATGTCCAGCAGTAAGAAGGGGCAAGTTAGGTATAGCAGATTCTTGAGGAGGACAGGTGCATTCTACGTGGACCCCCCACCTTTTTATATAATTCGCAACGTCACCGTCACGGAATATATCTATGCCAGGGATTACATATACCTTAACATGATTCTGGTCAGTTGGATTTGACTCATTCAAATGCTCCTGCAGAGACCGTTGAGTTGGAGAAAATAAATGTAGATTACAATTATTTCCACAGTGTCTAATACACTCATATTCACGTTTTTTATAACTATTGATGGAAATGTAAAGATAGCCATAAAAGCCCTCTCGTCCAAGAACTAAACAGACAGCCAATTTTGGAAATTTGCGACCAACCCAGAAAAATATGGAATTTTCAACACTTTGATGATTAAACCATTTTGGCATCTTAGTTTCCCCAAAAATAATAGTATGATTGGAGAACCGATTTTCATATTCAACGCCCTCAGTTTCAGATTCAGATGGGGAATGATTGGAGAACTGCCGATCCATTGATATGTCCCCAGCTTCAGATTCAGATGGGAAGTAATTGGTGCTTCTTGCACTACCACATACTCTATTTGGTGAAATCCCAATAATTTCTATTACCTGCACGCAATTAGAAAATTCAAGATATTTTTTCATTTAGCAAATCTCGTAAAGTATTTAGAGAAAGTAACAAAAATTGTTTCTTTATAGATATCTTAAAGAAAGAGAGAGACCTGATTCAATAGCCCGCTTGCTGATTGAGAATCCAACAACATGCAATTCTCTGCAGGAAGGATTCTTATCGATGGGGAAAGTCCTTGGATTTCAGGAAGAAGCTTGCAATTCGTAAAAAAAAGGTATCTTAATTTGGGAAATCTGCTAATGCTTTTAGGGATGGTAACAATATTGGTTTCAAATAATTCTAACATTCCCAATGCGGGGAAGTAATCAGGCTTCGTCAAAAGATCTAACTCAATTATGGCTTCATAGCCCTCGGAAGTGCTATCAAAAGAATCGCACATCGGTCTCAATTTGGTAGTAGAAGTCCGCAATTCACAAAGCCGTTGCAATTTACAAATGCTTTCTGGAAGATCCCGAAGGTTTTTGCAATTATAAATGATTAATTTCTGAAGCTTAGTGAGATGCTCGATTGATGAAGGCACCTCTCTAATACCACTCCCACTTAAATATAAACCCTCTAAACATTTCATTTCTTGATGAAAATCAGGGAGCTTCTCAAGCCTTGAGCAGCCAGAAAGATAAAAAGAATAAAGAGATTTCAAACTGAGTTGGCTTGGAAGAAATTGAAGTTTTATGCAACCACTGAGATACCATAATCTAAGCTTTTCAAGATATCCAAAGCATTCATCAATCTCAACTAAATTTACACAATAAGAGAGGTTCAAATCCTCTAATTTTGGCGCCCATAATTTAGGTAATTTAACTAAATTTTTACAATAAGAGAGGTTCAAGTTCCCTAAATTTGGGGCCCATAATTTAGGTAAAATCCTAATAAATTCACAATCTTCAAAATTGACGTCTGTCAGATTTTCTAACCGGCACTCCTGTAGGGTGGAAAAAATCAAAAGTTAACTAAAACAAAATTTGAAATAAAAATTTAACAAAAATTCCAATTTAAAAATACACATAATCATACCTGCTTGATTAGCTTTGGCAATCTGATGCGACTATGCGGCATCTCAATAGCAACAAGTTGTTCAGGAAAATATTCTAATGGCCAGTGAAAAGGATAATAGGGCCACTTAAGAAGTATTAAATTGTTGGGAAGAAATTCAAGTGGTTTACAAATATGTACATTCTCAACTATTAGAAATTTGAGATTTTCCATCTTTCTGAAAGCTTCAGTTTGTAGTTGTACCTCTATTGGTTGAGGTGAATGCAGCATTAAGCCTCGAATTTTTTTGGATCCCTAATTGGAGAAACATCAAGTGAACTATAAAAAATAATAGAATTTTCCAAATGTATAATGATTTTGAAATTTTAAGCAATATATATATATATATATATACTGATGAACTAATATTTTATAAAATGTTAAAAAAAAAATACAATACTTGTAGCTAGTGAAAAATCAAAACAATTGAAGAAAAAGAACTTGTACCTTATCTGTAGTTAGTACTTTAAGTGAATCCTCATAACAACATAACCTACTACGTTTTCTGAGAATGTCTGGTGCTTGTTGTCGAACAACTTCCTTGCCCATTTGTTGTATCAAGTCATGCATTGACAATTTACCAAATTTGTCAACAGTTATGAGACACTTATTAACAAGTCTTGGAATACCAAAGCCAGGACGTAATCCACAAGCATTTAATATCTTTACAACATAATCTATGTTCCATCCTTTGAAGAAGCATGCAATATCGAGAAAAATATCTTTCTCTGTGTCATGCAATCCATCGTAACTTACTCTAAGTATTTTTTGAATGTCTTCATTAGGGATTTTGTTATAAATATCTAATGCACTTTCCCATTCATCTTTAGCTTTTCCACACAAATCACGAGCTATTATTTCTAGAGCTAGTGGAAGGCCATTGGCAAAATCTATGAATTTAGTTACAAGTTTAGAATAATCTTCATCATAAAGTTTGTTTCCCGAAAAGGCATGGCCTTTGAAGAGTTGAAGAGCTTCATGTTCGTTTAATTGCTCGACCTCGAATTCCTTGACCTTGTAAGTTGTACAAAGTTTTTCTTTAAGGGCAACTAACAAGTATCTATCTCTTAATGTTAAAATGACTCTACTTCCAGGAGCAAACCAATTACATTTTCCAAGCAAATTCTCTATTCTTGTCGAATTATCGACATCATCAAGAATTAAAAAAACCTTTTTACAATGAAATCTCTTCTCTATCAAACTGATTCCTCTAAATTTGTTGCCCACTCTCCAATTTTCATCCACTAAGATGTCATGAAGAAGTTGCTCTTGTAGTGTGATTATGCCAGCATCTGTCCCCAAATTTTCTCTAACATTCATTAAAAAGCTGCTTCCATCAAAATGTTTAACAATTTTATTATAAACAGCTTTTGCGATTGTAGTCTTTCCTACTCCGGGAAGGCCATGAATTCCTACCATGCAAAATTCATCTGACCCAATATCTAAAAGTGACACTATGGCCTCTACACGAGAATTTATTCCAACTGGGTATTCAGCAACATATAATGGCATCCAATTGAATTTAGCATTTGATATCTCTTCAACAATGTTTTGAATGAAGTGAGATTCAGATTTATATGTAGAGCAACTGACAATCACATAGCATAAGAAAACATATAATTAGTTAAACTAGAGGATAAGCTACGAATTCAAGATATCTAGTTGTAAGTTATAACACACAGCTGTCACATTTTTAAATAAAGTAAATGGAATATAATTCATATCTTTGATAATTGTCATTAGAAGTATAAAAATACACGAGAGAAACTCGTAATTGGACCTTTGTAGACTAACTAACTTCGTACTAGATGATATGATCAAAATAGTATACTTTTGCATGCAGTGGTTATGACAAACCAGATTTGCAGTATAAAATTAGTAAACTCGTGAATCATGATATCAACAATTAGATACATACCCTTTCTTGTAATGCCATCCAGATGTAGTAGCTGCTTTTCTTAGAGCATCCCTCCACCTCTGCACCTTATCCTTGTCATTATTGAACTTCATTTCATGATTAGCCAGTGCTATTCCAAAGTTTCCCTTTTGATTTCGTATTTCTGATGGATTAACATTGTAAAAAACTGGACGAATTTGAACCTCTGGGTCCTTTTCTCTACGGTCAACAATCTCAGCAAGTTCATCCAAGCACCATATGGACTCTGCATAGTTTTCGGAGAAGACAATAACCAAAATTGATGAATTTTTTATGGCTTGGATAAGTTCTTCTGAAATTTCTTCTCCCCTCTGAAGTTTATCATCGATGAAGGTGTAAAAGCCTTTGTCACACAAAGCCTTATATAAATGACTGGTAAAACCTTCACGGGTATCTTCACCTCTAAAGCTCAAGAAGACATCATAGTTCGATCGGTAAGTAGAAGAAAAAGAAGAAGAGGCTCCTTTATTGTTCAGGAAAGCCATCATGGGATTTATAAACAGAGGATTAAGAAAGGAGTGAATTGAATCAGAGAAAGAAATAGGAATCAGATCAGTGCATCAAGTAATGCGTTTGAATGCAATCAAAGAGAAGAAAGTATGACAGTGGAGTGTAGGAAAACGAAAAATGCGTATCTTTTTTTAAAAAGAACACTGTAAACACGCGTCTACAATTTTTCTTCCTTTCTCCCAGCACTGTAAACATGAGTTTTAACTTTTAAGTACAGTAACACTTTAACACGCGTTTTCTCCACTAATATTCATTCAAATGTACGTAAGAAACTTTACCACTCTTTCCACAAAACATGCCTTCTCTTTTGGACTGAGAATTAGGAACGTCCAAACAAAGCGAATGAAACAATTAAGAACAATGAGTGAATGCATTGAAAAAGAAGAGTAGTGTGTCTGTGACCCACCTCAAAAGAAATGTTTATGTCTGATACCCTCCCATATATATAAAAGTTGGCAAATCTTTGTGTAATCCACTTATGTGGATTTGGCGTGGGGTTGCCCCACCGAAAGCAAGAACATTCTTTTTGTGTTTTCCAAAAGTAAGAGCACAAGAAGAAGAAATTGCAATCAATTGCATGCAATTAAAAAAAAAGTTTAAGTCAAGTCAAGTAAATATTTTGATATTAGATTTCTATTTGTTGGAGCTATCTAACTATAAACAAACAAAACAAAAAATAAAAATTAAATAATTGATGAAGAAGTTTGTCCACAAATTGAAAACAAAGTCTAAGAACCTTCAAGTCAATTGTCATGAAATTTCCCAAGAGTCCATGATCAGCCAATTATGTCATCCTTTAGATTAACAAAGCCAAGAATTTGAAGTCACTGACAAATGGTTTGGCTCTTTCTATGTGAGGAGTTATATTTCGTAGCTTACTCTTCCACTTTACCAGCCAACAACACATTGTGGCTACCCTTCAATTATGTTTGTCTTTCCCCGAGCTCATCTCTACCTTTCTAAGGGTCCATTTCTTTTCTTTCTATACCTATTTGCTTATGGATTTTTTGTGTTTTTCTGGTCTTATACCATATATTCTGCTATCTTTTTCTCCTTTTCTCATTTTAATGAAATTCCCCTCCCTTCTCATCATGGCCTTATTATGTTGAATGGTAGCTGTGAAGTTTCCCAAGAGTCCAATTGGTGCTTATAAGTCAATTGTCATGAAATTTCCCAAGAGTCCCATACGGTGCTTATAAGTCATCATATGTTGACGAACACCTTCCAAATCCACAAAATACCAAATTGAAAAGAAAGTACCTTGCTTTTACTTTTTGAAAATAAAAGTTTTGACAGGTATTACATAATAGAGCTTATAAGAAAACACTTTCACCGCATCCACAAAAACACCAAATTTTGGAGCTTCATAATTTATAGCTACTTCTGTCTCTCATAATTCCTTGGGTTCATATGCATGGTACATTCTCTTTGCCGTCCTCAATTAAATTTTGATTATTATATATGCCTCCATGTCTATGAGTTTTCGTACAACCAAATTATCATTAATGATAGGTGTGGACACCGCCTTTCGTTCTGACTTATTCCCAAACCCTCGGAACCAATGACAAGAAATCAATTTGTTACCAAAATTAAACCCTTTGGTTTACACTAGCCAATACGGACATACCACGTGAGCTTTTTACTTGAGACTTACTATAAAGCCAATACATCCTAATACACCTAATAACATCTTGAAAAAAAAAAACTCTATCTCAAATTATCATACTAGATGTGAAAAAGAGTCCCTAAAATCTCACCTCCCTCCTCCTCAGCTCCTCTGTCCCCTACCACAAATCTCGTCGGACCTTTGTTTACCATTGCATACTTCGCTGGACCTCCGTCTTATATTTTGAATTGTGATTGGTTTTATTTCACACAAATGTGACAGGTTTTATTTTAGATTAGAAACTTTCAGAAGAAAAAAAAAATGTGACAAGTTTTATAATTTTTCATTGATTTTTTTAGCAACATAATTTTTCTGTGCTAATACAATGAAAAAATTTTCATTGGTTTTGTTCATTGCTAATTTATCACACAAAGAAATCACTATTGACATGGATCCAAAAGTTTAACACACAGAGAAATCACTATTGACTCCACCTATAATAGTATCAAGATTCTCATTCAATCTGCTGTCCTTAATTGCATTCTTCTTCTTGGAAGTTCAAATTCATTCCATGAACATACAACAAGAGCAAGGTTCATTTGAACACCCTACTCAACCACTAAAAAATACTTTACTGTTTTGTCTTAGTGATCATGCTTCTTTGCTTGTAGTCTCTCCCTTGTTTGGTTTTGTCTCCTTTGAATCTTGTTCATTAGATTGGCCGGTGAGTTGTAGCAAATGGTGTAATGTCTTGGCTGGTGAGTTGTAGCAAAGAGTTTAATGTCCTGACATGAATCTTTAGATTCCATGTGTTTTTCATAAAAATACCTGAATATCAAAAAAATGAAAAAAGAATGAGCCACATAATGCTAAGTGGGAAAATAACAAATAATGTCATTATTTTACTTATCCACAGAATTTGGGTTTCCAAGGAAAAGAGATGAAAATTTTTTTAGTGAATTTTCAAACTCTGTCGGTTATTAACATATAACTATTGCATTTTCTTTACCCACAATAAACATGATGTTATAATTTACAAATAGATCATTGCACATGCTAAAAATGCTAGTGCAGCTTTTCAATGAGGTTGTAAAGGGCTTTGACACAAATTAAGATTATATGGCCAATCCTTGAACTTTGCATATCATCAGTGGTTACAAGACCAAAGTTGTTCAAAACAATGACTTTGCCAAACTTCACAATCAACAATGAGCATGAAAAATTATAAGTAAAAGAATAGCCAATTCATTAGGTGTCGTCAACATTTTGCTTATTGCTTTTCCTTTTTATTTCACTATAAAAAGGAAGAGAGAATCTAATTGAAAACCTAAGAGCATCCGTAGCCAGATCCTATATTCCATCTTATTTTACCATTTTAAAAATCTACTTTATCAATTATACCATACCATTTACAATATACTCAACATCCCAAAATTCTATTTTCCTCTTCTACTCATTAAAATAATATATTTACGTAATAAAATATATTTTTTGTTTTTTTTTTGTTTTTTCTCAATTTTCTCCCCCACGGGCGTCATCCTCCATTCCTTTACTTTTCACCTTCTTCCAGCCTCCTTCTCCAAATCCATCATCCATATCAACCCAACTCCTCCACACAACTCCTCCAACATCCATATCAACAACCTAATCAGCAAAACAGAAAAGAAAAGAAAAGAAAAAAAAAAAAAAAAAACCATTAACCAGCAAACCCATAAATTTATATACCAGAAACAACGCCACGCCACGCCACAAACCCAGAAAAACCACAAACCCACAAACCGTTCCATGCCACAAACCCACAAACTCAGAAATTTCTCAAACCCAAAAACCCAGAAAACCATACACCGATCTCCGCCACGCCACAGCCACCACAACGCCGATACCAGCAAACCCAAAAAAAAAAAAAAAAAACATATACCAGCAAACCCACATCGGATCACAACGCCACAGCCACCACAGCTCCACCGATCTCCGCCACACCACAGCCACCACAACGCCGATACCAGTAAACCCAAAAAAAAAAAAACATATACCAACAAACCCACACCAGATCACAACGCCACAACCACCATAGCTCCACTGATCTCGCCACCCACCGATCTCTGCCACACCACAGCCACCACAACGCCGATACCAGTAAACCTAGAAAAAAAAAAAAAAAAAAAAAAAAACATATACGAGCAAACCCACACCGGATCACAACGCCATAGCCACCACAGCTCCACCGATCTCGCCACCCACCGATCTCCGCCACGCCACAGCCACCACAACGCCGATCATATATACTAGCAAACCTAGGAAAAAAAAACCATTAACACCCACACCAGATCACAACGCCACAGCCACTAAGCTCCACCGATCTCGTCACCCACCGGTCTCCGCCATGCCAATCTTGCCACCCACCGATCTTCGCTATGCAAATCTCACCACCCACCGATCTCCACCCCGCCGATCTCCACCACAGGGTGTTGGGTCTGAAGAGAGCAGATGAGAAAGAAAAAAAGGAAGAGAGAGAAAAGAAATAGAAAAAATGAGAGAGGAGAGAGAAATTGCTAGGTTAAAAGGAGAGAGGAGAGAGAAATGAGAGTATTAAATTTTTTTTTTTTTTTTTTTTTTTACAATTCAGCTACAGTACCATCTTACATTTGAGATGGTATTGTAGCTATATCTCAAATTTTTTTTTAGCATTTTAGCATATGGCCTTCCAGTTGCTAGCATTTTTTTGGGCTTGTATGCCAAATGTGCCTTGCACAAAGCCTAGTGCTTTGTGGCCTTTTGCATGGTTGCTTCTATCTCTATATTCTCTACCACTATCTATATAACTATAATTTCGGTGGCCTTTGTTCTTCATTCTCTTCTATACGGCGCTAGTGCATGGTATAATTAGGTACTTTATTAATAATAATAATGAGGGTGTTTGGATTCAGCTGAAAGCTGAGTCCACGTTTTGCGTTTTTCGGTTTTTTTTTTTCCCCTGCAAGTGAACAGTAAAATCACATGATTTTACTGTGTAGGAGAAAAAAACACTGTTCACGCACTGTTTAGCACTGTTTACGCAATAAAAAATATTAAAAATGGGTTCTACGGTACTATTTACACATTTAAAAATTATTTTACTACAGTGTTTTCAGTTTTCAGTTTCAGCAACAATAAGTTTAATCCAAACGAACCCAATATTGACTTTTAAAACGTGGTTTGGGGGTATGGTGTGTTTGGGGCCCACTAACACTTGTCGAATAGTATTGTGACACGTGTACTCTCTCTCTCTCTCTCTCCATGAGATAAGTACTGATCTTTTTAACAATTTTCGTGGGTCGTGTTCCTCAACTTGCAAGGCCACTTTTAATTTTAAATTCCTTTCTTGACTTTTGCTTTTTGGGAGTCTTGGGAGATGATGATGTCTACGAAGTTTCTGGCTTTTCCTTACAATCACATTTTTGCTATTTACCCCTCCCTTTTCTTATGCAATTTTGTGATTTAGTCCCTTTATTTTGTTGTAATTAGTTAGTACCATGAATGATTACAATCGAGTCGACATAATTGAATGTTCGTTCACAACTCTAGAACCATTTTCAAATCTTATCTTGTGAAGCGGAACGAAAGAATTAATACCAAAGATATCCAATATGTATATGGTGCATGTGCCTCCATACCAAAATGTTACACTGCGCTCAACATAGGCGTTGCTTTTGAATTTTGATTACTCACCTAAAATCCGATCTGTGATCAGTGATTGATGATCATTAACATCCTTTGGAAAGCTGTACGAAAATTATTTTGACAAAATAATTTCTTACCCAAATAAATAAGTGAAAAAAAATCAGGTATAATTTCTCTACTTATTGTATTTTTAGAAATTATTCACTTAGATTGGATGCATTTAATCTTCTCAAAAAAAAAAAAAAAAAAGATTGGATGCATTTAACTATTTCTTTGACCTCTCATCAAAATAGAAAAAAATTATTTCTTTGACCGGTAAAGTTAGTTTAATTAGTAAAGTCTTTGATTGTAAAATAAAAGATCTGGAGTTTAATTGCCGTCTACACCAAAAACTGATTAATGTCTTAATTTGATGATAAAGAGTTATTATCAGTAGCGAAAGCCATAGATAGAAACTCTCTCTCTCTATATATATATATATATATATTTCCAAGAGCATTAAGAAGCACTATTAATTGATATTAAAAAATTCCTGCACTAACAATCAAATCTTTTGATCGATATTAAAATTCCTGCACTATGGGTGTGACATATATACGGGTGAATTGGTTCATTAATTCAAAGAACACTAATTCATTCAAGCCAATGTTCAGTCTATCTTTATCCAACAAATAAGATTTTACCATCCATATTAATATATGCTTCATAAAGCTCAAAATCCATTATATCAAAAGCAATAAACACCCAACAAATGAAAAGATTAGAAGAACTCAAATAAATCAGTACAACTTTATGAAAATCTATCTACTTCTCTCATCACGCAACAGAGTAGATACATAAATCTGAATGACAAGGTTAAAAGCAAATTTTCAAAATTACATGAAGAGTCAATATCTCGAAATCCATTTTGAGAAAAAAGAAAAAAAAAATCAAGAGAAATAAACCTTGATATCGCAAAACATAGGATTCAACAATGACTCCGATTGGGATGATGTTGCTGAAACGATTAAGAAATCTTAGCAGTATTCACTTGAGCGAACGATGGGAATGATTGAGAAATCTCGAAATCCATTTTGGGAAAAAGAAGAAATCAAGAAAAATTAAAACTTGAGCAAAACTGCAAAAACAATGAGATTTCTTATTTGAATAATTAAAACTTCAGCAACGATGCTGGAAACAATGAGATTTTAGATTTTTATTTTATTTTGGATAGGAAAGGATGAGATTTGGGATTTAGTTGTTCTAAAATCAAAGACGTTGATGAAAGTGGGAGTTAATTGGGATGTTATTAACTGAGGTATAGTGTATTTCTCTTTAAGTAAAAAGTTGACGTGACAATCTATTATTGGACGTGGAAAACAGGGTTTTTACTCCCCGTCCTTACCAAATTTGGACTCTAGATAGAAAATCCAAAACTAAATTGGAGCTGCCTCAAAGATGCCAACTTACTGGCTGGATAAATTAGACTACTCTAAATTATTAGCGATTAATTCTATAAAAAAAATATTAGTCATTAAAATTTTCTTTTTTTTGTTATAAATATGATGGAATTTCATGTTGATTACCTTTTATCATTAGACTAAGGCACAAATTTGTTTTTAGTGGAGATGGAGTTTGAATCCCAAATTCCTAACAAAAGCCTTAAATTTTTTTTTTTTTAATACAAGATAAAAATTCTACTCTAGCTTAATCTAAATGTATATGCGTGTGAAACTTCCTTCCCAAAACTTGAATTCCAGCTCTTCTCCCCACATCCCACAAGTACTTATACTTGTGGATTGACCATCACACCAAAGGTGTGTAATGGTAACAAAAGCCTTAATCGGTTAAACTAATTAGAACCCACAAATTATTAAAAATTTAAATAAACAACAATCAACTGGGAGGAGATAGACAAAATGCACTTATTTAACATAAATTTCCTACAAGATTCTAAATTCGTACCGTACTGTCAAGATGTCGAAGTACGAAGTCATGAATTTTCATCGTCATGTTCTCATGTTTGTGTATAGCGTAAACATTCTATTATATTTTCCTCATTTATAATCAAGCAAATCTCAATTTTCCCAAAGGCACGCAGAATAAAGGCAATGGTTAATTTCTTTTTGGTCTTCTCCCTTTTCTTTAATCTCTTGAAGGGTAGGCGTAGATTTTTTTTTTTTTTTTCCTCTTGTGAATATTCTGTGAATATATATTAATATTTTTTTGAAGTTTCTTCATCGTATATTACTCCTTATGCATGCCTCATATTCATTTTCTTGCCTTTCCTTTCTTAATTTTTCACGTTGCTATACTTTTCATTGATTTTCAACCTGATCCACTTTTGCGACAGTCACAAGTGGTGCACATTGTGAAGCAAACATGTCAGTGACGTAACCCAAATCAAAATATTAAATAAAAAACCTTGAATCACAACAAACTATATTGGAGACAAAAATGTTGTACACGTTTATAAGATATCAACTTGTTCTTCACTTTACCATTTTAGGTAATTTATTTTTTCAAAGTAGTTGTTACTATTTTTCTGCTGCAATAATTTTTCTTTTCTTTTCCTGTTTGATATATATATATATATGTGATTTTTGTTCTTCTGGGCTTTGATTTAGCCTGCAATGGCAAGTATCCCTTGAGTCCCACAGTTATTTTATAGAAACGCGTTTGCATGTCAAACGAACTATTGTGTCTTAATCAATTTATCCAATGAACCATTTTTTAAAATTGCGCATGCAGATCTACATCTGCAATTGGGGCCACTATTTTATTGTGGCTGACCATAACCGAGCAACTTCACCTGTCATGCAACATACGTGGCAACCCGGATTGTTCATTGGTGGTGCTTGCACTGAATGCAAAAGAGGATTATTTCGATGATGATACGGAAGAGGTCCCTGTTAAGGGTGGCAATGACCACGCTATCACAATAGAAACTATTAAGATAGATGTCTTAGATGATACGGAAAACTTTAATGGTGAAAACCACCAGATTTTCACAATCGAAACAGATGAACTAGAGGATTCTGCAAGCATTACAGAAGAGGAATGCATAAAGAGTATCGCGAATGTTGAATTCTTAGATGATGTACAAGACGAGTTAATTTTGGATGAAATCAGCCACTCAATCACAACTGAAGCAGATGAACAGGATCATTTGTTACATAACACACAAGATGATTCCAAGAGTGAAACTATCACACTTGAAAATAATGCATCAGTGGAATTCATAGATGATACACAAGAAGATGTTATCAGCCACGGTGGTAGAACTGAAACAAACGCAAAAGAAGTTTTCTTGTATGATACACAAGATAAATCTGTAAAGACTGAAAACGACCACACTGTTACTGTCAACCAACCTGTGTCTGAGCCTAGTACACCTGAGAATGAAGGAGCTGAAGGAATAGAATTTGATACAAAGTCACAAGAAGAAAATGTTGGAAGAATTCTAGAATCAAATGAAGGAACTGAAGGGATAGAATTTCATGTAAAGTCACAAGAAGAAAAAGTTGGAAGAATTCTAGAAACAAATATGCCATAAAGATAAATACTAGGATATCAGTATAGGATTCAAATGTATACTAATCATTCTGTAACTACTAAAGCTAACATAGTTATGTTTGAGGGAGCATTTCAAATTTTCAATATGCAGAATGCAAATCAAACAAAACTCTCTGGAAAAATCACTGATATAATAAATGCATGTCCTCCCATTCCTTCTTGCAAGCCAATAGCAGTTGCAAGAGTCATCAAGATTGCCCAATGCCATGAGAGCACATTCCACCTGATTGTCAGTTGATGGTATCAAGTAAAAGTCACATTTCACCAAATCTAAGCAGCCTAACTCACTGGCTTGATGAAAGAAAGTCCACAACCTCAGCTGAAATTTTTTTACTACAAAGAGGCAAGTACTTTTAGCTGAAAAAAAGAAAAGAAAATGCAAGTCTAAAACTCTTCCCAAGCCTATATTAAAAAAAAAAGAATGAAAGAAAACGTTCATCAAAGTAACCTTCACAGTAAAATATATATTAGAGCCCAAAAGAACTACAAACAACCAAGACAATTAAAACCCAAATACCTTAATCAAAACCAACCCAACCAAAATACCCAAGCCTAAATCATATATAATAATAAAATAAAATAAAATATATACCTTTACTAGTAGTGGCAAATTTTTTGGATATGGGTTCTCATTTAAGCAATAAGTAGTTCAAAACTTCATAGTTGTCATGATTTTCATAAGAATAACCCACCAAATTGTTCAAAAAGTTTTTCAAAGGCACAAACCATAACATTTAGTAGCTCCATAAAATTCTTTTATGATTTCTCAGGTTTCTTTCAAGACTGTTCAAACTACCAATCTATAGTAAAATAATTACTGCTTAAGCAACCAATAAAATAAATGTATCAATGCAAACTGCTTTCTCACCAAAGCATCTCTAATGATGCCAACACAAAGTGTGCAGAAAATTACGAAAGCAGTAAATGATTATAAACCAAAACACAAAACTCAAACAATATGATCCATACAGACTAAGAACTACAATAATTCTTTACATCGGAATGGTAAAGGTTGAGCATGAGAAAATAAATTCATAGCTATAAATAATTATAGATATAAACATATTCAGAACTTTGTTTTAAAATAATTCAGTCATAGGAAATTACAAGGCTACAGATGTCATAAACGATGACATGGTTTGTCTTTATAAAGGATGGAAGAACATAATTCTTTAGTATGCAGCTCCTAATCTACAATTGAAAATATTATCTGCAAAATAAGATCATTCTTATCTGATTAATATCACTATAGAAGGAAAAAAGAATAATTGTTTATAATATTTTGTTTTCTGCATCAAATAGGGAAATAAACACCAAACATCAAATTTATTTTAGAAATCAACAAAGCTTTCTGCATCAAATAGGGAAATTAACACCAAACAAAAAATTTATTTTAGAGAACAACATAAGTAATGTGAAAAATGTTAAGGACATTTATATATGTTATTTAAAAAAATAAAATAAAATAAAATAAAAACAAAGAGGGAAAGGCTTACCTAACACCAATATGCAGGATTTGTTACAGAAAGAAGACTCTCATTGGAGTTCCCTTCGAGAAATCTTCTCTTAAGGTATTCTTTTACTTGATCTTTGAGATGCAGAACTTGCATGAGGTTTATTTGAAGCAGCAACTGTAATAGCAAAATTTCAAAAATTTCTAAATGCTTATATAACTAAATAAGGATAACAATATGTTTAAATGCTTACGTGCCAGATTGGTATAGCTTATTTTTCAGCTTTTGGAAAATGGGGTTATTTGAAAAGGCTATTCCTAAAGAATAAGTGTTCTGAAAAGGTTACCGCACAGGCACATGGCTTAATAATGATAAGAATATATATCTAAGCATATCAGAAAGTGGTATACCCTCTAACCTCATCGATCACTTGAATATCCAATATACATTATATGTTGCTCTCATTTAAATTCACACAATCACCATTGTAGCTTTCTTTGGCTGACTACAAAGGCATGAAACATTACTTTGATTTAGAATGATTTCATTCAAATTAAAAAATGATCTATATGCTAGCTTGGGGATGTGCAGTAGATTGAACAGAACAAATGAAGCAAGATGAGATGTGGCATACCTCATAGAGTTCACTTAATATAAGTATCAACTAGTGACCAAATAAGATTCTTGAATTATCATCAACAAAATCATCCATCTTTGGGTTCCCAGGCACGTCCCTAATAAAATGTTGAAATGCACATCTTTAATTTGAATACAAATAGAAATCAAAAAACATTAAGATTCGAAGATTGCATTTTCCTTTGCCTATTCTGAGACTTAACAGAACAAATAAATTTCTACCGCAAACCTTAACAATAAATGTAGAAAGTTTGCAAATTAGTGTATATGTGATTTGATAGACCTACTGCAAGGTATTCATTTAGTTTTCATGTTTTTGTTTTAGGTGCTAATGAAGACGAGTTAAAGAAAGTGAAGCATGTGGTTCAGCATGGAGTTTCATCATGTATTACTTGGCCGTAGAAACTTATTTTCTTCAGTGAACCACTTACTACAAGAAAAATTATGAAAAGACCAGGGTAAAAGTTCTAAAATTTTAAACCTCCCACTCATATCAAACGGATGCTCAGATCAATGACCACTACAATTTTGAATCTTACCCATTATAAACCTAAAATTTACACATGCAAAAATGTTGCTTTATTATTAGGGGGGAAAAATTAGAGTCAAAGATTATCTGCATAGATGGTGTCTCAAGCCCAAAATCAAACTTCAACCTTAATTATTTCAACAGCATACCAAGTATCTTTTAAATGTAAGTTTGCATTTGACAAAATTCAAGTAGCTAAAGACATTCATAAAACTAACATCTTGTTATATTATAAGTGTTTCCAGTTGTCTTATAAAAAAAAAGTTTTTCCAGTCACATTTCTTTAATAATATGCAATCATAATTAAGTTTATGACAATTCCATATTGTGTTTGACTATTAGGTCTAGCAAGATGAGTGAGAATTTTTGGTCTAACAATTCATCATGAAACAAACTCCATAGAACTGAAGCCAAAATTTGCGTAAAAAAAGTCATTCCAATTTCCCATAAACCTAAAGTAGAGGAAATGGATTTGAAATTCAAATATTGTTCTACTTGTAGAATCCTCACTCTACTTTAATGGTAATATGAAACTCACAAACTTTTCCATATGTGCAAGCATAAAATCATACCTAGATATGCAAAATTTTTCCATCTCGATCAATGGATCTTTTTTTTTTTTTTTTTAGAAGATGCAGTGGATTTTTTTTTTTTTTTTTAATTCATTTAAAATGAGGTATGTGTGTAGGAAAATCAAGGAAGAGAGATTATCTTTTGCTCACTATAATAATTTCACATAGCAATAGATAACAGATGACAAAGAATAACACCTTGCATCAAACAACTGAACTTATAATTCTACTTTAAATGTCTTCTAACTTTTTAAGCAAATTTAGTATAATTTACGTCAAGGGCCATTCATCTCTTGAAGAATACACGAAATTAAAACCCATAATAAGAAAATGAATATATGAAACTTTATATCCAACTAAACTGAAAATCCTCAAAGAATACAAAATTAAAACCCATAAGAAAAATATCAAAATTCTAGGGAATACCTCCATAGATTTTTCTTTGCCTTTTGGTTTCTTAAACTGCTTCAACATTAATGTCAGCAATGGAAAAGATTACTGAATACACCAGATTATGCAATTCCACAAAAACCAATTCTAAATAGAATAGAAGAAGAAGATTAAGAAAGAAAATCTCAAGCACATAGGTAAAGAGAAACTGCCTAAACTTTAATAAATAAATAAATATATATATATATTTTAAAAGAAAGGAAAGAAACAATGGTAATTTATGAATAGCATACTTACTTGGTTATGAACTCTTATTGCAGAAAAGAATCAGTAAAACTGAAAGAACAAACAAAAAAAAGTCAATTTTACAATACAGATGAATACAGTAAGGAGATATATCTGGGTTTGATTGAATTGTAGGGTCTTACCCGTAGTGGTTCCACTGTCTAATGGTGGCTGTAGGTCGGTGGAGACAACCCTTTGTTCTGTCTCTCCACGCTTTACAAAACCCAACCCTAATAACAACTCAGGTGGTAGTATTTGAACTTCTAGCGTACTTCCTTGACTTCAACCAAAAAAAAACAGAGAGGAAAAAGGGTTAGGAATCAAAATCCCAAAATTGACAGCAAACCTAATTATGGACAATAGGAAAAGGAATTAGTCATAGATTAATTAAAAATTACCAATAGAGAATGGTCTGATATTGAGGTCGGGTTGGAGATGGCAGACATGGTCAAGCCCTTGCAGGGTATTACTGTGCTGGGTCTGGGTATGAGAGTGACAGTGGGAAGAAAGATGGATAAGAGAGGGGATAGGTTATGCACAACGTATGAATAAATGCAAATCGTGAAAGGTTGGTTTTAAAATTAAAATGTAAAAAAAAAAAAAAATACTATATAATAAAAATGGAAAATACTATTGCACAATTGTGTGTGTGAGATAAACTAATAACCATTGCTCTAATCAAAATACAATCAAAAACTACAAATAAATAACTGAACATTCACACTTGAGTTTTGAAAATATTTGGCTACATATTTGTTTGAATCATTGAGAGAGATTAAAAATGTTATCTTTAAAGAAGTTTTTTTATAAGCCAAACATTAAAAATGATCAATTGAGCCACAAATATAAAATAAAATGGAATAATGAGAGACATAGATATCAAAAACTTAGTGATCAATAAACTGTGAATTTCTCAAAAACTCTTCTCATAAAATAAAGAGGAAAAAGTTACTTTCCTACCAACAATGAAAACCCAACAGCAACTCAATATGACAAAAAAACAAAGAAAAAAGAAAGAAAGAAAGAATCTTTATAGCTATCAATGATGAAACAGAATAATAACAGAGCAAAACCACAACAGCATTAAAACATTTTGTATTGCTTGCCTAATACATTATTCAGGATAGTTAGCTTTATTTGCATCCTTCCTGGTATGCAGAAATTCCCATTCTCACAAGTGGGCAAATATGGCCTTAGCTTCTTCAACAACTGGTGTTTTTGTTGATGAACTTTCTGAACCAATCTGCAGAGCATTAATAACCACACTTGAATCACCCTAAAAATATTCCTCCAAATTCCCACTTCCAAGGAAAACTGGGTAAAATTTTAACTAAACCATTGCCCCACCATAATTCACAAAAACAAAGACTCAATTAAAATTAGAAGAGAAAGTTTCATGTACCTAGCATGTATCTTCTCGGCTGCCTCTTGCTTTGCACATCCTTCTCAAATCACACTCTAACTTAAAACACCTAAGCAATCCCAATCAAAACCAAAATACTACCCATTGAAAACTTGTAAAAGACAAACTTCGCACACATGCATACACATATACATAGAGAAGGAGAGCGACTTTGTAGTCAGAACTGAAAGGAGTGGTGCATAGGTCTGAAATAGGTGGACAACTTAGGTGCAAAATACCGCTAATTTTATTGGGATTTTGTTGGCAGGAAGAGAAGTTACAGAGGAGGCAGACTACAATAGGTTTGAGGAAAAGAAGAAAGAGAACAGAGACTTGCGAGAGGTAAAGATGAAGGCTTTATTGGGAGGAAGAAAATTACAAAACCTGAACCTAAAATTAATTACATTATGAATGTAGAGAACTAAATTAATTGAGAATAACCTAGAGAGATGTCGAGGACAGGTCAGAGATCGAGAACAATGGCAACCATGTTTGTCTCTTTTCCTCTATATTTTTCTTACTTGATTCCCTGAAAATTCTGCAGACTACCAGCAAAATTGTTCCCCCAATATGAGCTGTTATCTGAGCAAGAGTTAACTGAAGAATTATCTTAAACGTACTAAACAATTAGTGAGCATCAAACACACCAAATTTTAATCAACCAGTCATAATTTTTCTTTTCTTTCTCAACTAAGAGTCATATCAACAACTAAGTTTGCTTTCATAGCATCCAATGCATTCCTAATTAATTTTATTTGTAGGTATTGATCAGAATATATTGGGTAGACTTCAGAAATGAGAATGACAAAGCAAACCTACTAAATGGTTGATTTGCAATAGTGTAAAAAAATCAAGTTTTTAAGAATTAGCCCACATAATAACAATTTTAATCAATCAAAAATCACAGCTTTAATAAACAAAACAAAAAAGGCACATGAAGCCAAATAAAAAATCACAAAATTTAGACCAAAAAAAAAAGAAAAAACCTAAAAACATAAACCATTGTCTCATAATGTTAACTCTAAATATTAGAAGAACTTTTTTTTTTTACAACTATTACTATAATGTATGTAATTCATAAAACCTAACAAAATCCACATGACTATTGTTTCTTCTTACAAAAACCATAATCTCATTGTATTTTGTGAGGTTTTCCTCTTACTAAGGCATATTCAAAAACAATAAAAATTTAAAAGGGGAGAAGGCAATGAAGATTCAGGTTCAAACAAATCTGACCACGGTTGCAGGGTATACCTAAGGCATATGAGGATCGCTATTTCATGCAATTCATGCAAATCTGACAGTTAGAAAAAACTTACCATTATAATAGTGCATTCTTCTGCATCCTTCTGCTTTTCTAGTTACATCAATAGACTCAATCTCTATTTCATGCAATTCAGCCTCAACATTGCAAGTAAAGGTGTTGCCCACCCTCAGAAGATATTTTTGCAGGAGCAAGGGAATCAATTGAGATAGACGGTTCAATTGCACACATCCACACATACTACTGTCTCTGCATATTTGTAAATGTGATTAAATGTGATTTGCAAACATATAAATGTTCAACTTGTAGTATATTTACAACTATTCTGCATTTTAATGTTTCTCAACAAAATATAAAAGCAAGTGATGGTTCAATATTAATGTTTTGAAAGTATATTTACGTTTTTGGTGGGCTAACAATAAAAAAGTAGATAACGGAAATCACATGTCACATACCGATCTCTAGCATGCCAATATAGGCTCTAGTAGCAAAGCTTCTTGAATGGCAAATTATCCACTTTGTAATGGATTAAATTCTGGCTTTGCAAACTAACCCACAATTCAACCAACCTGTAAAAACAACTATAATACCAAACTCACAACCCAAATCCAATACCCAAAAGTTTGATTTTTAGGGACCGTGAGAAGTGCTTCAGCAGTGAAGAGAGATCAATCTAAATTAGACAAAAGAAAGAGCGGGAGGAAGTGTTTTATCGACTATGAATTCTATTAACAAACAAAAGCAATCTAATTTACAATTTTTTTGGGTTCATATCACACTCTTTAAATCCAAATTGACTTTAGAAACCAATAATACTCAAACTAAAAGTCAATTGAAAACAGTTAATAAATTAAAATTGAAACTAAAACTAAACTAAATAGAAGTTAAAACGATTTACAAATATCTAATGCATTGAACCTATCATGTTGTTCTGGCCTTGCAATTGCCATTATTTTTTTTTATCCAAACAGAGGGCAATGCGCCGAATAATTGAATTATCAAAAACCACTCTACTTCATTTATCTCTGCTAATTATTCAAAATAAAAGCACCCCCAAACGTGACCCTAAATCAAAATCAAGCCAATTGAAATGCCAAAAGCCTGAATCATATTTAACTGGCAAGTAAAAAACAAAAAAAAAAAAACAAAATTGGAAACTTTACCGGTAAAGCTTTTT
>NW_027070346.1:0-98434 GCF_002906115.3 Quercus suber
ACGCAAGATTCAAACTTTGGGCCATCTAGAGGTTTAGTGAATATGTCTGCCTTCTGATTCTCAGTGTTGATGAACTCTAAGTACACGGTCCTTTCCTCCACCAAATCTCGAATGAAATGATACCGAATTTCGATATGTTTTGACTTCGAGTGTTGAACTGGATTCTTGACAAGTTTATGGCACTTGTATTATCACAATATACACACATCGTGTCTTGAGTGATTCCATAATCATGAAGAAGCTTCTTCATCCATAGTAATTGAGCACAGCAACTTGCAGCAGCAATGTATTCAGCTTCTGTTGATAGAGAGACTGAATTCTGCTTTTTGCTCATCCATGACACCAAGTTATTTCCAAGATAGAAGCATCCACCGGAAGTCTTTTTCTATCATCAATGCACCCAGCCCAATCAGCATCAGAATATCCGGCTAGGCATTCATTTGAATCTCTTGAGTACCAAATCCCATAGTCAGAGGTGCCATTTATGTAACGGATAATTCTTTTGACAGCTGTTAAATGTGATTCTTTGGGGGCTGCTTGAAATCGAGCACACACGCCTACACTGAAGGCTATGTCTGGTCTGCTAGCAGTGAGGTATAAGAGACTGCCTATCATGCTACGATAAAGCGTTGGATCCACTTCTATACCTGCTGCATCCCGACTCAGCTTTGATGAGGAGCTCATTGGAGTGGAGGTATGTTTCTTAGAGTCTAGACCAAATCTTTTAACAAGATTTTTGGCATATTTCTCTTGAGATATGAATATCCCATCTTTCCGCTGTTTCACTTGAAGCCCAAGGAAATAGTTCAGCTCTCCCACCATACTCATCTCAAACTCCCTTTTCATTTCTTCGGAGAATTCATGAGCCAAATGGTCAATTGTGGAACCGAAAACAATATCATCCAATACACCTGAGCAACTAGGAGAGACTTCTCATCTCTCTTTACAAACAAGGTTCGATCAGCTTGACCTCTTTTGAATCCTCGATCCAACAGGTATGTTGTGAGACGATCATACCATGCTCTTGGGCTTGCTTCAAGCCATACAATGCTTTCTTCAACCTTAGCACATGATCCGAAAATGAGGATCTTGAAATCCTTTTGGTTGCTCAAAAATACTTCTTCATTTAGGAAACCATTCAAAATGCACTTTTACATCCATTTGGTACAATTTAAAATCCATAACACATGCAATAGACAGTAGAATTCGAATTGACTCTAACCTTGCTACTGGTGCAAACGAATCATCAAAGTCTATGCCTTCCACTTGAGTATATCCTTGAGCTACCAACCTAGACTTGTTTCGAACTACCTCACCATCTTCGTCAGTTTTGTTCTTGAAGATCCACTTGGTGCCAATGACATGAATATCTTTAGGTCTTGGAACCAGCTCCCATACATCATTTCTGACAAACTGATGTAGCTCCTGGTGCATAGACTCGATCCAATTTTCGTCTCTAAGGGCTTCTTCTACCTTCTTGGGTTCGAATTGAGCAAGATAACAATTATACGTCACATGATTCGCACTGTATTTTGGTCCTTTTCTCAAACGAAGTCCCTCATTTACGTCACCAATTATATTGCTTGGTGGATGATTGAGTGTTACCCTTGATGATGGTTTCTTGGAGGTGGAAGATTCTTCATCTCGAGAAATTGGAGGTTGAACTTCCGGAGGAGTGAGAGGGCTAGAGGGCCCTTGCATCGATCTGGTCTCCCTTCTTGGTATAGGAGGAGTAGACTCTTTTTCTGGTGATTCTTTCTCGATCTCATCATCTTGAGACGTGTTGTCCTCAACTTCCCCCTTTTTCAGGTTCGATCCTTCACCGTCATCCCTTTCCCTTTCAGATATGGTATCATCAATGACCACATTTATTGACTCCATTACCGTCTTGGTGCGTTTATTGAACACCCTATATGCTCGGCTATTTAATGAATAACCTAGAAATATCCCCTCATCACTTTTAGCATCAAATTTTTCGGGATTCTCTCTGTCATTGAGAATATAACATTTGCTCCCAAATATTCGGAAATATTTCACCTTCGGCTTCTTTTCTCTCCAAATTTCATATGATGTCTTCTTCGTTCCTGCTCGGAAGTAAATTCGATTCCCAATGTGACAAGACGTGTTCACAGCTTCAGCCCAAAACTTCTGTGGAAGATTTTTGTTGAGTAACATTACTCGAGCCATTTCTTGAATCACCCGGTTCTTCCTTTCAACTACTCCATTCTGTTGTGGAGTCTTTGGGGCTGAGAATTCCTTCTTGATACCGTGTTCATTGCAAAATGCTTCAAACTTTGCATTTTCAAACTCTTTCCCATGATCACTCCTGATTTTGATGATAGGTACTCCCTTTTCATTCATCAATCTCTTGCACAATTTCTCCATCTTATCACATGCTTCCGATTTCTCTCTAAGGAAGTCCACCCAAGAATACCTTGAGAAATCGTCAACTATCACCATGATGTACCGCTTTCCACCCATGCTCTCTGTTCTTGTAGGACCCATCAAATCCACATGCAGTAATTCTAACGGACGAGAAGTTTCAACCATATTCACTTTAGGATGGCTTGACTTTGTTTGTTTTCTTTCAATCTTCCCAAACTTAGGTAAACCATCCACAGCCTCAAGCTTCGAGACTTTCGCCACTTGTTTGTAATTTGCATGACCAAGCCGTTGATGCCACAGCTCCAAGAGATTTACCCGAGCACTTCGACATGCTATGCTGGGTTTTGGAATGATCCCATAGCAGTTATCAGTGGTCCTTAGTCCCTTTAGAACTTGTACACCTTCTTCATTCAAGATCAGACATCCTTTCTTTGAAAATTGGACCAGGAAATCTTCATCACAGATCTGAGTGATACTTAACAAGTTCACTTTTAACCCTTAATGTATAGCACATCAGTCATCAAAGGCAGACCCGGAATATCCACTGTTCCTTTTCCAAGTACTTGTGAATGACTTCCATCCCCAAATGTCACAAATCCATCTTCCTTCTCTTTAAGAGTTTTGAATAGAGATTTTTCTCCAGTCATATGCCTAGAACACCCGTTGTCAAGGTACCACAAACATGAGTTAAACACTTTCAATGCGGTATGAACAAAAAGGCATGCATGAGAGAGACATTCTTGATCAACAAAACAAGACTCGTTTTTCTTTATTTCATTCAAGGATGAGTGAAGTTTCCCTTTTAAACGGCCAATTTTATCACTTAACTGTCTATTTCTTCTCTCATATTCATAGTTTAAGGACTTTGACTCACATAGGCTGTTGTGTATATCATGGTTCCTATGAACTAGTGATTTCAGCATATGACAAAAAATTCTAGCATGTTTCTTGGATTTAAATAACTCTAAGACAGCATTGCTGGAACAATCTCTAAATATGCTCATTGAGTCATTTTCACAAACACTTTTCAAATCCTTCATAGTGGTTTAATCAAACACACTTTACAAAAACACCAAGGGTCTAGGATCACACTAAGGTATTTAAACCAAGCAAGTGTACCCGCTCTGATACCAATTGAAAGCTCGAAAACGTGTTGAAAAACACTAGAGCTGTTTAGACCCCCGATTAAAATTACGGCTCGATAGATTTTACACAACTTTAATATAAAGTGCGGAATAGTGTAAAAGCGAGCGGATGAACAATATAACTACTCTAATCCATAAACTAATCAACACAGCAGTATAATGGAAAATAAAAGAGTAGGGAAGAGAGATGCAAACACAAAAACACCAAGACGTGTTTTCGAAGAGGAAACCGAAGAACTCGGCAAAAACCTCTCCGCTGCCCTCCAAGCGGAAATCGATCCACTAGACAATCAGTTGGGATACATGAGTAAGCAAGAGACCCTCCAAGCCTAATCTACCCGATGTACCTAAGCCCTCCAAGCTCCTACTCCAACAAGGCTTCTCGGAACCGTGTCTTGTCTTAGTTATCCAGATCCCGCAACAAGCTCCATGTTGCATCTGCCATTCCAGGCTTCTTCCAATGCTTCCCAGCAGCACCAAAACGTCACACAACACTCTCCAAAGGTGTGGTAAGTGTTTGGGCTATCAACCTCTCAATGGTGTGGAAATGGAGAGGGAAGGGTTGAGGAGATACCACAAGCAAGTGTATAGAGAAAGGTGGGGATGACAATCTCTAATTACAAATGTGTTTGGCTAGGGTTTTCTCTCTAAAGCATTCCTCAACATTTGTGGGTAATAAGGGTTTATATAGGATAGGTGCAAAATGTGTGAGTCAGTCAGTACAGGCTGGCAGAACAGCATGTCTCGCGGGTGTCTCGCGGGAAGGCCTTACCCGCGAGATACTCGCGAGAGACAGCTGTCTCCATCTGTCATGACTCTTCGCATTCCAGCATGTGCAGGGCACATGCATCACTTCGCGAGAAGCTTAGTCGCGAGATACCCGCGAGATTCCATCAGCTTCCAACTTGCTTGAGTCTTCACACACTCTCTATCACACACCCCTTACAACAATTCCCACAACAAATACAGGGTATAAACGATTGATAGAAATTACAATCAAATTTGGCATGGAATAAAAGCCAATAAAACACATAGTTGTAAATCACAACTTTACATATCTAAACACTGCCAACTGTCATCTTGCAAACTGCTATTTCTAAACCTTACAAATTGTCATATCTTTTCAACATTGGGTAGTCGAGTATGGTCTCATTGCTTAGGGGGCTGCAGTGGACTTGAGGAGGGTCACCTTGATTCAAGCCCACCTTAATAGGCTCTCTCCTGATGATGTAATGTAGAGACATATCGCTTTCCACTATTTGCATAATTTTTAGGATTCTCTTTCTAACCTCATGTGTTGTCATAGATCATGTGGAGTCCTTGGGCTCGAGCTGACCCTATAGCGGATGCAGACTTAGAGGTAGCTACTATAGTTGATTCTAGTATCTCTCAACCCCTTAAGGGTAGTAGATTAAGGGTGATCTACTTCGCAGAAAGGGTGTGTTGCTAGCTGACGAGTAAGGATGCACCTTAGGTCCCCATGGACCTTCTAGTGTTCATGCTTACTCCTCATTCCATGACGAATGAGCAGTACGACCTGTGGGGGTTGGGCATCCCCTTTACTAATCGAGTCACAAAGAAGCTAGATTATGATGAGTTTAGTGGGACTCTTCTTATGCCTTTTCTCACCATTCCGATATGTGTTCTTACTCCTCTCATTTTCTTTAATCAGTCATTATTTGCATTCTTGTACATTAGTAACTTTCAAATGAAACATTTATGTTAAGAGGGCCTTGCTGCCAGTGCTCTTATTGATCCTCCCTGTTTGCCTTGGTTAGTCTATGCCTATGGCCCTGATAGCATTGCTCGAGAGTGCCCTATTAGCCGCAATACAAATGTCACAAGCTACCCCCTTCCTGAAGGCACCTGGGCAGTGAGTTCTCTTTCATCCTTGTTTTCTTTCCTTTCTACTCCTACATCCCAACACTTGTTCTAACAACATTTCCTTAAAAATTCAGCCCACTGTTCAGAAGCATAAAGAGCTCATTTGGCTTACAAGAAACCTCAAACTAAAGTTGACTAAGTACTCCCGATAGCTGTACAATGGCGGGGATGCCGATGATGATGATGGTGGTGATGGTGTTGAAGGTTCAGAGTCGACTCTGAGCCATCAGCCGAGGTAGAGGCATTTTCGATGATTATACAGATGATAGATAGTCAGACATAGACATAACATAGCATAGCATAGCATACTTTCTTTTTGTTTCTTTTACTATTTTTCTTTTTAGCACACATGCTTGCACTTTAGATCTGGTTTGAGGCATTGGGTTGTATCTTACGAACATCTTTTACATTTATGCTTTTATTTAGGGTATATACTTAAATTACAAAAATTTTGAAACTTTATGCTATTATGTTATTCTTGTAAACTCTGTACTTGAATTGTGCCTTGTGTAGTCCCTTTAGTCTTTCTCTTGCACCTTCCCATACCATCAACTTAAAATGGATGATCCTCTCTTTCAATCCCTAATTTTTGCCTAAGTCATTGACCTAGCAGGATTCCTTTAACTTTTGCATGTATTGTCTTTTGGTTTTTAGCCCATCGAGACTACTTATATCGTCTTTGAATTCATTTATTATTATTTTTTCATTTTTCTCTTTTTCTCTCCCTCTTTATTTTCCTTTCATCTACACCTTCTCTCCTTTGATATTACCTCTTCTGGACATGGTCATACGAGATGCTCCAATCGTTTTAGAAATGAATTAAGGCTATCATGAAGTGGATTCACATAGATAAGAAAGCTTACAAAAAGTCCAATCAAAAGAAAGAAAGATTGGACGACGACCTTGATATGCCCCAAATTTTACTTTTCTACACTTTATGATTCTTATGTCTTTTCTTATGAGTTAAATAAAGGATTGGAATGTTCCACATCCTCTATAGAAACAATTTATCATCTTTTAATTTGAGCAATGTGAGAATCACCCATTTATTATCTTTGCTTATTGTCATCATTTTTCTTCATTTTTTCCCTTTTCTTTTCTTTTTTCCATGCCATGTAATTTTTGCCTATGACTTCATTTGAGAAATTTTTGCCATGCCTAAGGTCTTTGCCCCTATCTTTTGCCTAGATCGCCCTTTCGAGTTTTCAATCTAGTGGGGTCCTTTTGCCTTAACTTTTGCATAGGCCGCCCTTTCGGATTTTCAACCTAGCAGGCTTTTTTCTTTTTCTTCTTTTCAAACGTGGTACCTTCAGAGTCTATCCATGTTGATTGGGCAAAGCGTCTCTTCCCAATCTGAATCTGTAATTCTTGTAGCACCTCTTGACATAATCTTCTTGATAATAAAAATACCAGTCCATCTTGGCTTCATCTTTCCTCTCAGATCAAACGTTTCATCTCTAAGCACTTTTAGAACCAAGTCCCCTTCCTTAAGGTTTCTAGGTCTCACCTTTTTGTTAAATTCTCTAGCAGTCCTCTTTTGGTATCCTTGTGCATGGTATTGTGCTCTAGCACTCTTCCCATCAATCAAAGCCAATTGCTCATATCTTTTTTTCGCCCAATCTTCTTCTTGGACTTTGGTTTCTGCTAGTACCTCTAAAGATTATATCTCCACGTCAATGGGAAGTACCGCTTTACTACCGTAGACTAAAGAGTAGGGGGTTGCCCTAGTTAATGCACGGATAGAAGTTCTGTAACCCCATAAGGCAAATGGGAGCTTCTTGGCCCAATCTTTGTATGTTACTACCATCTTGGATAAGATGTTCTTGATGTTTTTATTGGTTGCTTCTACGGGCCCATTGGTCTTTGGTTGATATGGTGAAGACTTGTGATGCTCAATGTTGTATAGTTCTATGATTGTTCTAACCTCTCCCTTAAAGTGAGAACCATTATCAGAGATAATCTCTTGGGGTACCCCATACCGACAAATGATGTTACTCTCTATGAATCAAGCCACATGCTTGGCTTTTAACATGGTGTAGGAGGTTGCCTCCACCCATCTGATGAAGTCATCAGTTGCCACTAGGATGTATTCGTGTCCATTCAAGGCCTTAGTGGCTATCCTTCCAAATTTGCATGTGTTTGGCAATCGTGGCAACTCTTCACAAAGTCTACACAATCAGTCTCCATCATGTTCCAATAGTACCCTATCCTTAAGATCTTCTTGGCTAACATTCTCCCATTCATATGAGGACCACAGATCCTTTGATGAATTTCTTCCATAACTTCCTCGACTCCTTTCTTTAGACAATAAAGGTGTATACCATCATAGGATCTCCTATAGAGCTGACCTCCACATAAGATGTATTGCATTGCCATCATCCAATGATGCTCTCTTTTGTTGACACCATCCGGTTATACCCCCAATTCCAAGAATTTCGTTATGTCATAATACTAAGGAAACCCTTCCTCTTCTATAACCAAGACCAAAGCTTCAGCCTTCTCTTTGTGTACCAACTGTAAGTTCAATATGTGTATAAAACACCCTTGAACGTTTAGACCCCCAATTACAAAGTTACCAATTCAAGCTTTATATCAAACAATTAATGTGCGGAACATGAAAACAAGCTCATAATAGAATTGATAAACAATTTAAGCCAAATATAAACACATCCATAGCAGTAAATATAAGGCAAAGATAAAGGGAAGAAAGATGCAAACACACGGACAACACACGATGTGTTATCGAAGAGGAAACCGAAGTCCTAGGCGTAAACCCTCCCTACCGCCCTCCAAGCGGTGATAAAATCCACTAAAGAATATAATTGGGATACATGAACAGCAGAGGACCCTCCAAGCCTAATCTACCTAAGTACCTAAGCCCTTCAAGCTTCTTGCTCCAACGAGATTACGCCAAACCTATTTCTTCTTTAGCTTCCCGGATTCCGCTATTTGACCATAGCATCAACCAATGTATATTGGTTCCTTCCAAACTGCTTCCCTCAGCACCAAATAAAACTTCTCATAGACGTGGCTATGGTGAGATAAGGATTTGGTAAAAGACCTCTCAAGGGTATGACAATGGAGAGGAAGAGAGTAGAGGAATTTGCAGAGTTTCTTAGATGAAGATTGGGGATGAGGCAATCTTGTTTTTCTCTAGAGTTTTCTCACACAAAATTCTCTCTCGAAGCTCTCTCAATTTAGTGGGTATAAGGGTCTATATATAGTGAGGTGAGATGAGAATACGAAGAGACAGTTTTTTGCCAAACAGGGTAAATTGGCAGCTTGGTCTCGCGGCTTGTCCAAGTCGCGACGTAACGATCTGGCCAGCCTGGGACTTTTGTCCTGTAGTGCGACAGCTGGCGGGACCCTTTAGCTTCCCTGCGTGCATCTCACGTGCCTGAAGTTGGCAACCTGCAGCCGCAAGCCACTCGTAAGTCCTAGCTGCGAAGCTCTGCTTCATTGCACATACTTGAGTTTTTCTTCACATCTTCTCACACACTACCCTTACAATAATCACACCTAAATATAGGGTTACTATGTGCTTAAATTACAAGCAAATTGGCACGGAATAAAGCCAACAAGATGGTTGAAATTTCAACCTTACAATCTCCCCCTTTGGCTATTCCGTGACAAAACCCTAAAACAAACTCTAGACTTAACGTGTGAGTTGGGAACAGTTGGAAAACTCACTCACACCTAACTCTAAAATCTGCGAAGCTTTAGAACCATAAGAACAAGTAACTCCTGAAACACAACAACACAATAAGTTCATTGTATACAAAAACTTGTAATGCATATGGAGCAAGCACAATGGAATAAAGCAATAAACCATGGCAAGACCAAAATAGGTAATCACTATAGCCAAGTGATCACAATGCTCATTCGCACTAGGAATGAACATCCGGACATTCAAGATAATAAACACAAGGTAAATCGCTTGAATGACCAACACTCAACCAATGCATAGTACATAAAGTATGTGCATCTAGGAAAAATCCTACAAGGGCACAAGAGTGACAGTACTTAGAAGAAAATGCAAGACATTTAGTTGGAAATGCTAATTTAACAAAGCACAAAGGTTGCATAAAGCATGGCACAAACCACAAAGGCCTACAAACAGTGCATAAGAACAAAAAGAACTGAAGCTGAATAACATCATACTATATATATGCTGAAATAAACAACTACCACCACAGAATTTTGAATTATCAAAGTTTTATATACAGAAAATCAAATGAAAAAGAGATGATGAAGAAATCTCCTCCTCAAAACGAGTACTCCCCCTCAAGAGCTGCCCCAAAAGTTCTCCCCCCTTTTTGACTGGAATGGCCAAAGGGTCACTGCTCCTGGTTGGTGGAGAGGCTGTCAATCTTAGCTGAAAGCACATCAATCTGATCCTGCATTACTATCATCCTTTTAGTCTGCTGACTTTGAACTTCTCTGAGTCCATCAAGTCTTTCCATGATGATTTGAAATGCATCAGGAGGAGGTGCTGCTGATGAAGTTGAGGCTCTACTCCTCTTTCTTCTGCTCCTAGGTGTGACTGATTGTTCTACATCTTCTGCTTTAGTCTCTATTAGATCCCCTTGCTCTTCACCACTCGGAAGATGACTTTGTATCCTTATGATGGTGAATTTGTTTATTGCTGACAGTGGAGTCAGGGGATTGATATCTTGAGGAATGCTAACACCCTTCGCTCTGAAGATCCTCATGAGGAGACTAGGAAAGACCAACTTTGCCCTGGCAGTAGTTTTAGTCCCGTCCAAGATGGTGTCATAAATGTGTGAGCTGATGTCAATGATGACTTTCTCCTTGAGCTCCATGAGAAATATAGCTCTGGAATTAGTAAGAGTGGTCATCTTTCTTATGGGATACAAATTGAACATCATGATGGTGGTCAAACATCTCATGTCTGCAGGAAAGGCATTAGTGTTGAGACATTTCCCTTCCTTAGTACCACCAATCCGAGCCTGGACTGTATCTAGGGACATCATCCTGTCTTTGAAGTTGATGAATTCATACTTCTCTAAACCCTCAAGACCAAGGACCTCATCAATGTTATGTGCATCTAAGGTGAACTCATGTCCTCTAACCCAGCAGTCCATCTCTTCATCCTTTATGATTACATTTTCATAGAATTCCCTTATGAAGGGATCATAGATTGCAGGTAGATCAATCAACAACTTCTCCCATCCTCTTCCCTCAAAGCACCCTGGAATGAAAGTGTCCTTCAAATCATGTAAGTCAACAAATCTCTCATGGATAATGGTACCCTTCATAAAGAAATCTCTGTATATCTCAAAGTGCTTGACAGACCTAAATAGATTAGGGTCCATCTTCATTCTTTTGTCAGCTTTCTTAGCAATTGTCTTCTTCTTTGAAGGTAGTGCAGCCATCTGTAAACAAGCAGAAAAAGCCACAAACAAGACATAGCATAGAATGGGGAAATGCACACACATTAGTAACAAGTTAGTTACATAGTGATAAACAGAGTGACCAGACACAAACACAGAATAAGCACAGCTGATAACCAAACATTGGATATAACAAGTTAGCCAAGTTTAAATTGAAATATGCAGATAAATTCAGATAAATTTGTTCAAAAACAGTGAGTCAAGACCAATTTGGTATGAACAGTGCAGAAAAAAATGTAGCAACACCTACAAGATATGGTGACTTAAGAGTCAAAAAACAAATAGTAGCCATAATCACCAAAACCACAACCAAACAAATAAATTTAGAACCACAGTAAAAATTGCAAAAAACCTCACATTCATATGCCCAAAAACAAACTGACAAATATCAATGCTCAAACTAAGGATAAGTGACCTGATGTAAGCAAAGAATCCAAAACAGTCATTGCAACAAGAGCAAATAGCATCACACACCCAAACTCAACAATATATACAAACCCATGTTCGAGCCCCTCAAAATCACAACCCAACAACACAACACACAAATTCAAGAGAACAATAATGAAATCATGATGAATGAAGTGAAGACAAGAAAGCCCATATCTTTTTCTTGATGTTTGATGAAGACATGATGCAGAATTTGAGAGCTTTTTCAAAGAAACACGAAGTGTTGAGAAAGAGATTTTGAGAAGAAGATGAACAGACACTGAACTTCAAGGGAAAGACTGAAAAACATTTTAAAAACTGTCTTCAAAAAGCAAAATACATGTTTTTCGCGACTGGATCAAGTCGCCAGTAAGTCGCCAGGTTAAGCCGCGAAACACTGTGAAGAGAAGAAACTTGAGAAATTTCTCTAAGTGTTTTTCACGACTGGAAGGTCTACCCGTGAGATAGTCGCGATATGAGCCGTGAAATTCCCTGAGTACCTCTCGCGACTGGACCTTCCACCCACGAACCAGTCGCCACACTGACCCGCGAAAACTAGAAAACTCAAATTTTAGAAAAATTTTCTAAGTCTTTTTCGCAATTAGAGCATTTACTCACCAGTTAGCCATGAAAATCTCTGAGAGAGGTTCACGACTGGAGCATGTGACTCGACCTACCCGCGACTTAGTCGCCAAAACAGGGGAACACTGTTTTTGGAATTTTGACATTTTTGTAACAACAAAGCACTTTCCGAAAACAAACTAAAACACTCAAAAATCTTTTTGTGTTTGATCAACAAAGATTGAGCATGTGAAAACAAATTTAATCAAGTACAATCACACAAATGAATATGATATTCATTGAACATAGATTTGTGTGTTGTGTGTGGATATAAAAAATTAGATAGTCCTTAGTCCAATGTGAAGTTTCAATGATCAATTCAATTAAGGCATACACAACTAGCACTAGGTTATGTGACCTATGTCAATTATAGAAACATGCATATATGACCTCCCACAAGTACTTGATAACAATTCTTTGAAACTTTTCATTTGGCTCCATATTCAGCATATCATTTGCACTTTTTGAGCAAAGAAAATCTCATTGAGAGATAGATGCTTGAAATTTTTGATATTTCAATTGATGAGTTAGCCTTTGGCTTTTTGGGCATCATTCATACATTTTATTTTAGTCGCTTTCCCTTCTTCCTAGTTGAATCCTAGTTTGTGCGACAGGCTTTTGCAGCTCTATATCTCTTTTCATTTGGAGATTTACATTTAGAGAGCTCTTTTAAGCATAAAAAATAAAAAGTGGGAAGATATATAGGCATGAGTCTATGCATGTCTCAAGATCAACAAAATCATTCACTAATCATTCATGACAAGGTTGAAGATATATTTACAACAGTCACATAGATTTCAAAATTTCTTCCACAATGATATGAGTGCATGAGAGACAAGCTAAGTGTTAGGATTAGTGCCTTTAAATCCTATTGTATGATGCTATGTATGATATTAAGTTTGACATTGTGTATGGCATTATGTATGACTTAATATTATGCTTAATGAATTTGGTTTATTGTTATCTGAAGTAATGATAACATGAATATTCGGACATTATCATTTAGTCCATGAGATGCATAGTATGTGATTTATGTGAAAAGTCACGAAAAATATAAATCACAAATTCTTTGTAAACTCAGAATTATAGTTCGTAGTCGGCGATGAAATTGGGCATTTTATTTGCGAAGACTATAATATATCAACCACGATGATTTGTCTTGATCATGGAAGTGGAGACTTCTGGTTGATGTGTTAATATGTTTTAAGAGTTAAAACATATTGAACTGGACCGTTGTGAGATTTATTATTTTCCTAAGGACTATCATATGAATAATAAATCTCACGACTTGTATTTGCATGAACTCTTAATCCTGAGAGAATAATGGACTTGATCATGAGGTATTGGTTGTTTTGATATATCAGGAGTGAGATCTATAGTAATGGTCAAAACCTCAGTATGTTGGGCAGCCACATTTAGTGTTGATGGAACATGTATTCTCAATATAGAATTTATAGTCTCTTAACGGAGATATAAAGTATTCCCTTAAGATAAGTTTAATGAGTTTGTTATTCAGAGAGTTAGGCCTAACCACTTTAGTGAGACTAAAGTATATATTTATGGAATTGGATTTCATAAATATATAATGAATAATATTAAAGGATTAAGCTGGGTACTCAAAGATTAAGATCTAGTAATTTACAAAGTGGCAGCCTACATTAATGACTTTGTATTACTACGAATATTTTATGAAGGGGTTGCATGTATTATAAAGTCTTGGGATATAATTTATAGGTAAGGCCTAGAGTGCAACTATATTTATATAGTGGTATTAAATATAGTTAATGGTAACTTTGGACTTGTCAAGAGTTGACAAAAAAGCCCAAGGCCCATTGGAGCTAGTGTCTTATTGGTCCCTTTTGGTCCCACTCCAAGCCACACACTTAACCTCAATTGGAAAGGCCCAAAAGGCCAGGCCAATTAGATAATTGGTTGGATAAAAAGGGAAAAACGTACAGAATTGTAAAAGTGAGAAAAACATCATTGAAAGGTGGTGTGTATGAGAGTGTAAGTCACTCTTTCGATTATCCCTTTGTAACCAATTGAGAGTCCACACTTCTTGGGCATTAGTGGAATTGGAGTGAAGACTAAAAGTATTCCTAAGTGCTTCAATTTTCGGGTCACTCTTTCGATTATCCCTTTGTAACCAATTAAGAGTCCACACTTCTTGGGCGTTAGTGGAATTGGAGTGAAGACTAAAAGTATTCCTAAGTGCTTCAATTTTCAGGTTTTGAAATTCACCACTTCAAGGTTTGCTCACTTGTTCTCTAATTCTGAAATTTTACTTAACGCATGTTATCAACTTCGAATGATGTAGATCCGTTTTAAACTTAATTTTCTACTGCGTTCATCTTTAAATCCATCAAATGGTATCAGAGCAGTCATCAATTTCGAATTGTATAACATGTTTTGTGAATTTTGGAATTAGAATTTATAGTTTCATGTTGTTTGAAGATTATGCATTTAATTTTCTACATGGTTGATGAAACTATGATTTGATAAAAACTGATATTGATGTTATGATGTTGTTTAAATTTGAATTTAAGTATGTTAAATTGATCTTTAAGACTTTAGCATCAATGAATTTCAGTTTTGATATCATTCTCTGACCATCATGTTCGTTTGAAAGTTGTTTGTTCAAGAAAACATGAAGAAAACTGCCTTAGAAAATTTCTGGAAATTTGAGTTTCGCGATTTTCGATCGATCGAAAATCACATTCGATCGATCGAAAATCACATTCGATCGATCGAAAATCACATTCGATCGATCGAGTGAAACAGTGATAAGACTTTTCAGATAGATTGATTTTCGATTGCTGGTCGATCAATTGAATCTATTTTTCGATCAATCGAAAGTCAATCGAGTATCAATCAAACAAGTCAGAAGGTCAAGTTCGAATTTTTTAATTTTTTCGATCAATCGAGGGGCACATTCGATCGATCGAAAGAAATGAAATTAGAAAATTTTCTAAGTGTTTTCACATGTAAAAGTACTAAGACTATGTGTAATTAGATTATGCATATTTTATAATTAAAAACCTTTTCTTTAAAACATCTAGTGGGAGAGAGATACAAGGGTTGCATCTCACGGCCTCCATTATCGGTTTAAAGTAGTGTGATTAAGCATCTCGCCTTGGCGTATATGCCTTGCTCCTTTCGGAGGGTGTTTGATTCATGGTACTACAAGTTAAACTTCTTAAAGATAGATGAAATGTGTTTTATCATTGAGAACGACCACGCTTCCGTGTAGTTACTTAGTGATTCACATTGATTCTAGGCAATGGTATACACTAGACTAAGTGTAATGTTAACCTCCCTTCAGAGCTATGTCATTATTACTTAAAGGCTGAAGGGAAAACGACAAATTATTTTTGTTTGGTAAGAGTTACCATGATAGCATTAATAATGATAATGTTTCTCGCATAATCATAGTGATTGATATGACCTCACTTTCGAGGAATATTAATTGCGGGATTGGGTTGTCGTTGCAAATATTATATTATGGTTTTATTAAGGTTCCATACTATATGTTTATATGCTAAATAGATAATGTCCAATTTATTGATTATATTCATGTTTATTGTTTTCAGATTTAGAACATGTCATCATTTAGCCCACTTGTAACTATTCTTAATCAAAACAAACTGATTGGATCCAACTATGTTGACTGGAAAAGAAATTTGGACATTGTTCTTACTGCTAAAGAGCATAAGTATGTTCTTACTAAACCATGTCCTACCTTTCCTTCATTAGATGCTCATTCTGAGGAAAAACAACGATATGATCATTGGCAGAAATCTAATGAGATGGCCAAGTGCTACATCCTAGCATCTATTTCACATGTTCTACAGCATTAAATGCAGGATGTAGAACTAGCTTCAGACATCATGCTAAGTCTGAAGGAGATGTTTGGTGAGCAAGGCCGTTTTGCAAGGCGAGAGACCATGAGGCAAATTTATAATACCAGAATGGCTGAAGGTACTTCAGTGAGGGAGTATTGTCTTACAATGATCTTTAATCTGAATACATTGGAAGTTTTAGGTGCTGATATTAATGGAGAATCCCAAGTGGATACGATACTCCAATCACTACTAGAATCATTCAAGGAATTCAAACTTAACTATAATATGAACAAAAACATTTATACTTTGTCTAAATTAATGAATGAATTGGTAGCAGCAGAAGGCATTCTCGGTACTTCCAATGTTGAAGCCAATGTTGGTGAAGCTTCTACTTCTCAACCTAAGTCGAAAGGCAAGGGTAAGAAGAAGAAGAAGAAGAAGGACTTCACCAAACAAGAGGGTAAACAAATTACCTTAGGGGTTGCTGATAAAGGAAATAAGATCAAAGGAAAGTGTTTCCATTGTGGTGAGAAAGGACATTGGAAGAGAAATTGTCCAATATTTAAGGCTGCCAAGAACAAAGGTATGATTAATACATTCCTTCTTGAAATATGTTTGGTACAGAATCCCATGGATTCCTAGTGTGTGGATTCAGGTTGTACTAATCATATCTACAATTCCTTGCAGGGGTTCTAGGAGACCAGAAAGCTTAAAGAAGGGGAGTTGTTTCTTACTTTGGCTGATGGGAGCAAGATTCCAGTTGTAGCTGTTGGTGTTTTTAATTTATGTTTTAAATCTAGAGTTCTAATATTAGAAGACTGTTTGTATGTACCTAATGTTCGTAGGAATTTAATTTTAGCTACTTACTTAGGTAAACATGGATATTGTGTTATCTTGAAAGACAATGTTGTAATAAAGAAGGATAAAGTGTTTATCTGTTCTGGAAATATTGTGGTTGGTCTTTATATTTTAACTCCTGATAAGCCTGAATTATATAATTCTGAATTAGATAATAACTCTCATGTAAAATCTTTAAAGAGAAAGTTTCCTTCTACTAGTGATGCATATCTTTAGCATTTGCGTTTGGGTCATATTAATTCAAATAGGATTCAAAGACTGATCAAAGATGGACTCTTAGAGCCCATGGACTTTGATGAATTTCCAATTTGTGAATCTTGTTTGGAAGGTAAAATGACCAAAAGATCTTTTAAAGCAAAAGGTAAAAGAGCTCAAGATTTGCTAGAGCTAGTGCATTCTGATGTATGTGGTCCTATGTCAATCCAAGCAAAAGGAGGTTATGAGTATTTCATCACTTTTACCGATGATTACTCAAGATATGGTTATGTGTACCTAATGAGACAGAAGTCCGAAGCCTTTGAAAAGTTCAAAGAGTTTAGGGCTGAAGTAGAGAATCAATTGGGTAAACGCATAAAAGCCATTCGATCTGATCGTGGTGGTGAATACCTTCTTGGGGTTTTTAAGGATTACTTAACTCAAAATGGGATTGTATCCCAATTGGCTGCACCTGAAACTCCTCAACAGAATGGTATAGCAGAAAGAAGGAATAGGACTCTTTTAGAAATGGTTCGGTCCATGATGAGTTACTCAACTTTACCAATTTCTTTTTGGGGTTATGCCTTAAATATAGCAATACATCTTTTGAATTTAGTCCCATCAAAATCTGTTCCCAAAACACCCATGGAATTGTGGAGTGGGCGTACGCCTAGTATGAAGTATCTCCACATTTGGGGTTGTCCTGCACATGTGTTGAAAAGGAAGCCTGATAAATTATAACCAAAATCAGAAGTGTGTTTGCTTGTAGGTTATCCAAAAGAAACTAGGGGTTATTTATTCTATAGTCGTAAAGATAATAAAGTTTTTGTTAGTACAAATGCTAAATTCTTGGAATATGACTATATGAATAATTTTACTCTTAAAAGTAGAGTTGTGTTGGTTGAAATGAATGAACCTGTAAATGAACAACCAATGGATGAAACTAAGGATGATGTGGTTGTATTAGATACACCACAAGATACTACTCATGACATGTCTAGTACGCAGGTGCCTCGTCGTAGTGGGAGAATTGTTCGGCCTCCTATAAGATTCATAGGTTTAGGAGAAACTTATGAAGCTATCTCTGAAGAGGCTGAATCGGATCCCTACACCTATGAAGAGGCAATGAATGATATAGATGCACATCATTGGGTCCAAGCTATGAAATCTGAATTAGATTCCATGTATTCCAATCAAGTTTGGGATCTTGTAGAGGTGCCTAATGGCATTAAACCTGTTGGTTGCAAATGGGTTTACAAGAGGAAGAGAGGGATAGATAGAAAGGTTGAAACCTTTAAAGTAAGGCTAGTGGCGAAAGGGTATACACAAAAAGAAGGTATTGATTATGATGAAACATTTTCTCCAGTAGCAATGCTGAAATCTATCAGAATTCTCTTATCCATTGCTACTCATTATGATTATGAGATTTGGAAAATGGACATCAAGACTGCATTTCTCAATGGCAATCTTGAAGAGAAAATCTATATGATGCAACCGAAAGGTTTCATAGCTAAGAACCAAGAGCATATGGTATGCAAGTTGAAAAGGTCTATTTATGGACTTAAGCAAGCATCTAGGTCATGGAACATCAGATTTGATCAAGCAATCAAGTCATTTGGTTTTGAGTAAAATCTTGATGAACCATGTGTGTACAAAACACATGTGATAAAGTAGTAATGTTTCTAGTGCTTTATGTTGATGATATTCTACTCATTGGAAATGATGTAGGGGTAATGTCATCAGTAAAGGTTTGGTTATCAAGCCAATTTGATATGAAAGACTTGGGTAAGGCTAACTTTATTCTAGAGATCAAGCTTTGGCGAGATCGCAAGAATAAGATGTTAGGCTTATCACAAGTTGGATATATAGATAAGGATCTAGAACGGTTTAGCATGCAAAACTCCAAGAAAGGATTACTTCCTTTCAAACATGGAGTTCCTCTGTCTGATGACCAAAGGTCTAAGACTCAAGAGGAAGAAAATATGATGAGACAAGTTCCTTATGCTTCTGCAGTGGGAAGTCTAATGTATGCCATGCTTTGTACTAGACCAGATATCTGTTATTCAGTTGGCATGGTCAGTCGATATCAATCAAATCTAGAGCCAAAACACTGGCAAGCTGTAAAGCATATTCTCAAGTATCTACGGAGAACGAGAGATTATATGCTTGTTTACCGAAGTGAGGATTTGATACCTATTGGCTATACAGATTCAGATTTTCAATCTGATCTAGATTTCAGAAAATCCACATCAGAATGTGTTTTCACCTTGGAAGGTGGAGTCATAAGTTGGCGGAGTATTAAGCAATCTTGTATTGTAGACTCTACCATGGAAGCAGAATATGTTGCTACTTGTGAAGCAGCAAAGGAAGCTATATGGCTCAAGAAATTCCTTTCTGACCTTGGTGTGATGACAATGGAGCAAGTTCCAATCACATTGTTTTGTGAGAACAGTGGAGCAGTTGCACAATCTAAAGATCCAAGGAATCATAAGAAAGGAAAGCATATTGAGAGCAAGCACCATATCATTCGAGATATTGTTGCTCGTGGAGATGTGGTGGTAGCAAAGATTGAAAGTGCAAATAATCTAGCAGATCCATTTACTAAAGCATTGCCTCAAAGAACTTTCGAGTCACATTTGGAAAAAATGGGAGTTAGATTAGTGCACAATAGTCTTTAGGGCAAATGGGAGATTGTTAGGATTAGTGCCCTTAAATCCTATTGTATGATGCTATGTATGATATTAAGTTTGATATTGTGTATGACATTATGTATGACTTAATATTGTGCTTAATAAATTTGTTTTATTGTTATCTGAAATAATGATAACATGAATATTCGGACATTATCATTTAGTCCATGAGATGCATAGTATGTGATTTATGTGAAAAGTCACAGAAGATATAAATCACAAGTTCTTTGTAAACTCAGAATTATAGTTCGTAGTCAGTGATGAAATTGGGCATTTCATTTGTGAAGACTATAACATATCAACCACGATGATTTGTCTCAATCATGGAAGTGGAGACTTCTGGTTGATGTGTTAATATGTTTTAAGAGTTAAAACATATTGAACTGGACCGTTGTGAGATTTATTATTTTCCTAAGGACTGTCATATGAATAATAAATCTTACGGCTTGTATTTGCATGAACTCTTAATCCTGAGAGAATAATGGACTTGATTATGAGGTGTAGGTTGCTTTGATATATCAGAAGTGAGATCTATAGTAATGGTCAAAACCTCAGTATGTTGGGCAGCCACATTTAGTGTTGATGGAACATATATTCTCAATATGGAATTCATAGTCTCTTAACGGAGATATAAAATATTCCCTTGAGATAAGTTTAATGAGTTTGTTATTCAGAGAGTTAGGCCTAACCACTTTAGTGAGACTAAAGTATATATTTATGGAATTGGATTTCATAAATATATAATGAATAACATTAAAAGATTAAACTGGGTACTCAAGAATTAAGATGTAGTAATTTACAAAGTGGCAGTCTACATTAATGACTTTGTATTACTATGAACATTTTATGAAGGGGTTGCATGTATAATAAAGTCTTGGGATATAATTTACAGGTAAGGCCTACAGTGCAACTATATTTATATAGTGGTATTAAATATAGTTAATGGTAACTTTGGACTTGTCAAGAGTTAACAGAAAAGCCCAAGGCCTATTGGAGCTGGTGTTTTATTGGTCCCTTTTGGTCTCACTCCAAGCCACACACTTAATCCCAATTGGAAAGGCCCAAAAGGCCAGCCCAATTAGATAATTGGTTGGATAAAAAGGGAAAAATGTACAGAATTGTAAAAGTGAGAAAAACATCATTGAAAGGTGGTGTGTATGAGAGTGTAAGTCACTCTTTCGATTATCCCTTTGTAACCAATTGAGAGTTCACACTTCTTGGGCGTTAGTGGAATTGGAGTGAAGACTAAAAGTATTCCTAAGTGCTTCAATTTTCGGGTTTTGAAATTCACCGCTTCAAGGTATGCTCACTTGTTCTCTAATTCTAAAATTTTACTTAACGCATGTTATCAACTTCGAATGATGTAGATCCGTTTTAAACTTAATTTTCCACTGCGTTCGTCTTTAAATCCATCACTAAGCTCATTAAATGCACAAAGTCATAAATACAAAGGTACAAGTTAAAACATGCTTTGAGACAAAACTCAACAAAGTGATCAAACTTTTTGGATTTTCTATTTTTATGTGTTTTTGGATTTTTGACACAAAAACAGTAAAAGATTATCAGAACGAAGAAAATGTAAAAGCATGTAAACACAAACAGAACACAAATTAAAAATCAATACTCAAAAACACAAAGCATATAACCAATTATATCCACAAAGCATAGGAAGAATTGATGCATGGACATATTATAATGCTTATGCATGAGTACCCTTTGTCACCCACACGTCACGTGCGTTTGGGGTGATATCCTTGACGGATCGGGTACAAGAGTTAGGACTGTCAAACCTTCGAGTGAAGCTTTCCAAGCAATTGGTGAATGCACCGATCATCTTCATCACGTCCATCATTCTTGGATCACGTTTTTGGCTTCTTGGTTGCTCACCATCCCAAGTCCTCATATCATTTCTTCTTCCTCATGACCGAGGTGCACTTGCATTGTTGTCTGCTCTCAGCTTTTGACAGTTAGGTCTGGTATGTCCTTGCAATCCACAATAATGACAAACATACTCCATTCTAGGACCCTGCTGCTGTCTTGGGAGTGATCTTCCTCTAGCTCCATATCTGGATTCTGATTGATTACTGGACTTACGTAATACCCGTTGATCAGCCACATTCTTCTTCTTCGCAACTTTAATTTTCTCAAGACTGGACCTATCCACAATCACCTCCTTAGCTTTTACAAACTTCACTTCTTTGGTGACATTTGCTGATGAGCTACTTCCTTCGACGTATCCCAATTCGGATTTGTTTGAGGCATGTTTTTGAGATGAAATAACATCATCTAACTTCTTGGAGGAGACCCTATCTATCTTGGCATGAGCTTCCATTACCTCTTGCTCAAGGAATCTCACTTTTGTGTAAGCTTCTGATAGATCACCATTAAGTGCTTCAATCTCACATTTTGCCTACTTGTATCGTGCCAGGAGACTTTTGTAATCTTCCTCAGCTCTCTTCATCTTCTTAATGGCTGCATTAGCCACCTTAGCATATTCACCGGTCTTCTCAAGGAGTGAGTTGTAAGTCTCTTGCAATCCCACTACTTCTCCAACTTCCTCATCTTCATACTCCTTAACTATTCCAATAGACTCCAAATCAGAATGTTCCCCAAGCTCCTTCACAAGTGTACCCAAATCATCCGAGGTCTCCACATGTGCAATGGTCATGAAAGCGGAGTAATTTCCTTCTCCGTCATATCTCTCTTCCGAGTTTAAGTTTGATGAATCCAAGTCACTCAGAGTAGTGGCATAGACCTTTCCTTTGGACTTTAAATAGTTGGGACATTCCTTTTTGAAGTGTCTGTGTCCATTACACTCAAAGCAAGTGATTCCTTAAGATGATTGGGAATCTCTATGATCCTTCCTTCGGAATTCTTTCTTCTCCCTCCCGGAACTTTGAAATTTTCCTTTGTCACCAAATTTCCCACCATTCTTGAGTTTCAAGAATTTTCGGAAGTTTTTTACAAGATACGCCACATCTTTATCTACTGTATCTTCTTCCGAAGGGTCATGTGATGCCACTCTCTCATCAATTGTTTTAAGAGCAAGTGATTTGCTCTTCTTCCGAGAAGGCAAGGACAACTCATATGTCTGCAGAGAACCAACCAGCTTTTGAACCTTGATATCGTCAAGATCTTTGCTCTCTTCAATGGCTGTAACTTTCGCACGAAAACTTTCTAGTAGTGACCAAAGGATCTTCCTTACAACTTTAGACTCCTCCGTCTTTTCCCTCAAATTAAATTTGCCAACGACCACCTCGTTTAGCTTACTGTAAAAAGAGTTAAAGGACTCATCCTCATCCATCTTTAGCTGCTCAAAGCGAGTGGTCAACATCTGAAGTTTGGTGTCTTTCACCTTCTTGGTTCCTTTGTAAGTCGTCTCCAGAATCTCCCATGCTTCCTTAGCAATGGTAATATGTGAAATCTTGTGAAATTCTTCTGGAGAGATACCACAGAAAATGGCGTTCAATGCTTTACTGTTTGCATTAGTCGCCGCAAGAGCTGCCTTGTCCCAAGTGGATTTGGCATCCTCTAGCTTTGTCCAACCTATTTTAACAGCATCTCACACAGCCTCATCCATCGAACACAAAAACGCCCTCATTCGGACTTTTCAAAATGCATAATTATTACCATAAAAAAATGGTGGAACAGTGAGAGATTGAGACCTATCCATCTCAACAAGGGGTCAAGGATCACACTCAGGTATTAAAACCACAACAAGTGTACCCGCTCTGATACCAATTGAAAGTTTAATATGTGTATAAAACACCCTTGAACGTTTAGACCCCCAATTACAAAGTTACCAATTCAAGCTTTATATCAAACAATTAATGTGCGGAACATGATAACAAGCTCATAACAGAATTGATAAACAATCTAAGACAAATATAAACACATCCACAACAGTAAATATAAGGTAAAGATAAAGGAAAGAAAGATGCAAACACACAGACAACACGCGATGTGTTATCGAAGAGGAAACCGAAGTCCTCAGCGTAAAATCTTTCCGCCACCCTCCAAGCGGTGATAAAATCCACTAAAGAATATAGTTGGGATACATGAACAGCAGAAGACCCTCCAAGCCTAATCTACCCAGGTACCTAAGCCCTCTAAGCTTCTTGCTCCAACGAGGTTACGCCGAACCTATTTCTTCTTTAGCTTCCCAGATTCCACTACTTGACCATAGCATCAACCAATGTATATTGGTTCCTTCCAAACTGCTTCCCTCAGTACCAAATAAACCTTCTCACAGACGTGGGTGTGGTGAGATAAGGATTTGATAAAAGACCTCTCAAGGGTATAACAATGGAGAGGAAGAGAGTAGAGGAATTTGTAGAGTTTCTTAGATGAAGATTGGGGATGAGGCAATCTTGTTTTTCTCTAGGGGTTTCTCTCACAAAATTCTCTCTAGAACCTCTCTCAATTTAGTGGATATAAAGGTCTATATATAGTGAGGTGAGATGAGAATACGAACAGACAGTTTTTTGCCAAATAGGGTAAATTGGCAGCTTGGTCTCGCGGCTTGTCCAAGTTGTGAAATCAAGTCGCGACGTAACGGTCCGACCAGCCTGGGACTTTTGTCCTGTAGTGCGACAGCTGGCGTGACCCTTCAGCTTCCCTGCGTGCATCTCATGTGCCTGAAGTTGGCGACTTGCAGCCGCGAGCCAGCCGCGAGCCCTAGCCGCGAAGTTCTGCTTCTTTGCACATACTTAAGCTTTTCTTCATATCTTCTTACACACTACCCTTACAATAATCCCACCTAAATACAGGGTTACTAAGTGCTTAAATTACAAGCAAATTGGCACGGAATAAAGCCAACAAGATGGTTGATAAATTTCAACCATACACCAACCCATAACTTTGTTCAATCTCTAAGGGACGTGTCCAAACTCCTTCAGGTATTTCAACCATAGAAACTAAAGTAGCCAAGGCATCTACACTAATTTTGAACTCTAGGGATGACTTTATATTCGATCTTGTCAAAAGTCTTAGTCAAATCCTCTAATTATTGTTGATAGGGCTTTAAGTGCTATTCCTTCACTTTCCACGGCCTTTGTACTTAAGGTATAACCAAAGTTGAATCTCTAAAGACCTCGGCCTTTCTTACCCCCAACTCTCAGAGAGCTTCCAATCCAGAGATACAAGCCTCATATTCTACCATCTTATTGGTTACCTAGAAGTTTAACTTAATTGCCAAGGGTATATGAGATCCTTCGGGAGTGATCAAGAGTACTCCTATCACATTTCCATATTGGTTTATGGTTTCGTCGAAATACATCTTCCATGCCCCTAGCTCAATATCCAAAATATCCTCATTTGGAAAATATTCTCTACCATCCTTTCCATCCAAGGGGTTTTCGGCACAAAAATCTAATACAATACTCCCTTTAATGGTTTTCCATGCCACATACTTCAAATCAAATTCTACTAATAAGATCGACCACCTTGACCATCTTCCACTCAAAGTGGGCTTCTCAAACAAGTACTTCAGTGGATCCACTTGGGCTACTACCCATATTTGGAAAGGTAGGATAATGTGTCTCAACTTCTGTATAGCCCATACGAAAGCAAAGCATGATTTTTCATGGGTGTGTATCTAGTTTCATAATCATGGAAGCTTTTGCTTAAATAGCACATGACTCTCTCATTCTTGTCATCATCTTCTTGTACAAGCATGCATCCAACTGCATCTTCTATGATAGAGCAATAGAGAAGTAGTGGTTTTCCGTGCATCGAGGGTACCAAGATAGGTGGATGAAAGAGATATTCCTTAATGAGCTCGAAAGCTCTCTAATATTCATCACTCTATTCATGAGGTTTGTAAGGTTGAATTTTATCAACCATTTTTTTGGCTTTATTCCATGCCAATTTGCTTGTAATTCAGTATTTAAAAATCTTGTATTTAGGTGGGAATCATGTAAGGGTAGTGTGTGAGAGAGTGTGAAAAAGGAGGCAAGTCGCCAAAGGAGGCACACGTGTAAAGCATGCAGAGGAGTTGAAGAGTCATACCAATTGGAGCACTACAGGAAAAAACTTCTAGTTTGGCCATTTTGTTAGTTTGCGACTTAGACTCGCGACTCAGTCAAGTTACGAGGCCAAGTCGCCAAACCACTCTGTTTAGGAAAAAATTGACTTTTTGCATTCCAAACACACACTAGTATAAATACCCCTTTTACCCACGAAATATTAAGAGTTTTCAGAGAGAATTTTGAGAGAGAAACCCTAGAGAAAAACAAGATTGACTCATCCACAATCTTCATCCTTTGATTCTCCAAATTCTTCTAGTCTCACCCTTTCCATTATTATATCTTTGAGAGGTACATTAGCCAAATCATTTTCTCACCATACCCATATCTATGAGAAGGCTTTTTGGTGCTCGGGAAGCAGTTAGGAAGGGACCAATTTATATTGGTTGATGCTATGGGCTATAGCGGAATCCGGTAAGCTAGAGAAGACAAAGGTTCGGCGCAACCCTGTTGAAGCAAGAAGCTTGGAGTGCTTAGGTGCACTGGGTAGATTAGGCTTGGAGGGTCTTCTATTGTTCATGTATCCCAACTTGATTCTCTAGTGGATTATTGACCGCTTGGAGGAAGGTGGAGAGGTTTTACGCCGAGGACTTCGATTTTCTCTTTGATAACACATCGCTGTGTTGTCTTTGTGTTTGTATCTCTCTTCCCTTAATCTTTGTATTTAATTTCTGTTGTGGTTGTGGTTTTATTTGGCTTAGATTGTCTTCTCAATTCTATTTTAGCTTACTCTCATTTTCCACACGTACATTGTTTGATAATAAGCTTGAATTAGTAATTTGTAAATTGGGGGTCTAAAGGTTCAAGGGTGTTTTACACACATTTTGAACATTTAATTGGCATTTGAGCGGGTACACAAGTTATAGTTTAAATACCTAAGTATGATCCTTGACCCCTTGTGTTTACTTGCCATGTATAGTGCTTTGTATGCCTCTATGCATGTTTTGGATGCTGATGAATGTAACATGCCACGTGTTTGTGAAAATGCCTCTATGAGTGATAATCCTCATGATTGTGATGCTATGTTACTTGAATCATTTGCTGTTGTTGATATTTCAAATGACAAACTCTTGAAGAAAAAGGCTTAAGAAGTTTCAAAAGAATTTGAGCAAATTATTTTGTAAAAATGATGATTTGATTGCTAAGCTCAATGAATCCAACAAATTGATTGAGAAATATAAGAAACTTACTGAAAATTCTCTTAAAAAGCTAAAAGAGTTTGAATGTTTGAATATGGACTTGGATGCTAAATTTGTTTTGTCTAACAAACTAGTTGATGAGCTAAAATATGAAAATGAATCTCTTAAGATGCGTGCCAAGTGTTTGATCGCTGAACCTATTGCTAAAAAGGATGAAAATATTTGTTGCAATCATGTTGTGGTACCCAATTTTGTGCCTATTATCTATTCTACCTCAAAAGACAAATCGGTGTACATTCCTCCACATAAAAGAAATCAAAAGGTAGAGAGAAAGGCTATTAAGCCAAAGCCTCCGTTTAGGTCTTAACCTAAGGCTTTTGATGGATCTAAGCTTGTTCCAACATGCCACCATTATGGTGTGATTGGTCATATAAGACCTCAATGTCATAAGTTGAAGAGAGAACAAAACCATGTTGCTAGATCTCTTCCCAAAAAGACTAGTGGACCTAAACACATTGTTTATCACCATTGTGGTGCTTTTAGTCATCTAAGACATCATTGCTCTAAGTTTTATGCTCTTAAAAGAATTAAAAGAAAAGAGAAAATTGAGCTTCTTGGAAGTAGTGCTAAAAAAGGTAAACCGGATTTGAGTGAAAATAGCATGTTATTAAAGAAAGTGTTTAATGCTCTTAACTCCTTGTCTATGTGCATCTCCAGTTCTCATTCTTCCAACCCTCGTCTCACTTCTCATGAGACACTCATTCCAAACAATCATTATGTATGGATGAGGAAGGGTTCCTGTGGTTGAGTTTTTGCTTTTTTGGTCCTTGATCTAATTCTTTCGATCTTTGTAGGACCCTTCATGCATCGAATGTCATATCTTCATGCATTTTGTGCATCTTGCATTTTTTTTTATATGCATGGTTTTGTTTTTTTTTTTTTTTAATCTTACTTTTATGTTTAAGTTTTGTATGAGTAAAAATCCAAAACTACATAAAAAGTGAAAAATTCAAAAAGTTTGATCGTATATGTTTGAGTACATATCACATGTGAGTTTTGCCTTGTATTTTCGTACAAATGGCTTTATGCATTTACAAGCTTATCTTGTTCTTTATGCACATCTATCTTTGTGGAAAAAATCTTGATATCTATGTGTGATTGTTGTAAATCGATCTTCAAGCTTATCATGAATGATTAGTTAATAGTTATGTTGATTTTGATACATGCGTAGACTTGTGCCTATATATCTTCCCACTCTTTTATATTTTTTTTGTTTAAAGAGCTTAACCAATGTAAATCTCGAAAAGAGATAATGAGCTGCAAAAGCCATCGCACATACTAGTATTTGACTAGAAAAAAGGAAAAGTGACTTGTAATGAAATTGTATGATGCCCCAAAACCCAAAGGCTTGTTCATCAAATTGAAATATAAAAAATTTCAGGCATCGATCTCAAAATGAGATGTATTTATTCAAAATGATCAAATGTTATGAATTGTAAAGAAGCTAAATGAAAAGTTCAAAGAGATTTTATGTAATCATTTTCTTGTGGGAGGTCATATATGTTTATTTCTATAATTGAGATAGATCACTTGACTTAATACTAGTTGTGTATGACTTGATTGAATTGATCATTGAATCTTCAATCTAGACTAAGGACTATTCCACATTTGATACACATACATAACACATATGCTTAATGTTTAATGAATACTATATTTATTTGTTCGATTGTACTTATTTAAATGTGATGTGTGTGTACTCAACTATATATGGATCAATCCAAAAAGATTTTTGATCATTTTATATGTATTTAAAAGTGATTTTTATCACTCTTTGTGTTCATGTTTAGTGCTTACATTGTTTTTCATTGTTTAAACATGTTCTGTGTTGAAAAACAGGTGTCAAAGTATTTCACAACTCACTCACGTCTCACTTGCGAGTCACAAAATTTTTCGTGACTCATCTCATGACTCGCAAGTTGCGAAACCCCAGTTGCGAGTTCATCTAGAAGCTTTCATAACTCACTCATAACTCACTTGCGACTCGCAAAAATTTTCACAACTGCACTTCACGACTCACCCAATCGCGAAACGCCTATAAATAGCTTTTTAAAGAGTTTTACGTGGGAAACCTATTTTAAACCTCTCCCATCCTCTCTTAAGCCCCTCTTTCAATATTTTTACATCAAAACACAATTAGGTTTTTCATTCCATTAACATCTCTGAGATAATTCTAAACTCTTTCCATTGTTTTTTATCCTTAGATTATGTTTTGGAGAGTTTTGTGCTCTTGATTGGGATTTTCATCATAGGGGTTGAGAAAACTTAATTTTTGTCAAATTTTTGTATAGGATTGGTTTCTTTTGCTGATTTTCTTTGGATGTTGGCCTCTTGTGGCAAAAAGAACATGTATTAAGGGTGGATTTCGTGATGTTCATGCATTATTTTACATTATTGTTCATAGTATGCACGTTAGGTGTTTGATAAAATGCCTCTCAGGCATTTTCTCGCTTATTTGGACTCCGATGAGTACCAAATTTTGGGGTTTCTCATGTTTCCTCATTTGGAACATGTTTGGATCATTGGTTGTGTATTTAACACACCTTGCCCCACATGTGCATTTTCTATGCATTGCACATAGCCACCTCTTGCACACACCTTTACTACCCTTGTCTTGCATTGGTCTATACCTTATTTTTTCATCATAGCATATCATGTTTACCTTATGCTTTGTAGCATTTTGTTTTGTCTTAGGTTTGAGCTTCATTTTCTCATTCATCTCGTGCCCTTCATGCATCATTATCAATGTTCATACCTTCATCTCTTACCCTCATTTCTCCTTAGCCCTTTGTCTATTCGTGTCAAAAACGGGGAGAGTATACTCTAGAGTAGTATACCGGAGAGTTTTATCATTTCTATATGACTCTTGTGCACATTCTCAGCGGGAGAAATTCTATTTCCTAAGCACATTTGTAGGGGGAGAGATATTCCATAAGGAAGATGCATATATCAAGGGGAGAAGACATTGTGTTAATAAGAAAACTTTGTTCTGTTTGTGTTTCTTTATGTTTGTTTTCTTGTTTGCTTTATGGTGCTTTGAGTTATGTTTAGTATCTATGCTTTGTTGTTTTCATTGCGTCATGTTTGTGTGTTGAACATGCATACATCCTTATGCTATTGTGTTTCATTGAATGCATGTTCGAATGATCATCTGCTTTGCTATGTGATCATTGTAGTCATTTCTATATAACTGTTTTGGTGTATGATCAAGTTGCTCACATGTTTCACATCATGTTTACTTGATCACAATTTACTTGTTACATTATACTTGTCCTTTTATTACTTGCTTTACCTTGAGGGTCTAATGTGTTTTGTGCAAGTGTTTCAGGTTACAAGTATATATGTTCCAAGCTCATCACAGCTCCTATGACTCATGATAGGGGCAGTGATATGATAAAGGGAGAAAGAGAGAAAGAGTTTTGTGTTATATTAACTATGTTTTTACTTTGCTCATAGTTCATGATTATGCTTAGTTATTTAAAAATAGTTTATTTTTGTACCCATGCTTTGTAGCCTAGTACTTGTTGCTAAATGTTATGCATTTTTCTTTAAGTACATCACTCTTGTGTCCTTGTTGGATTTTCATCCTTGATGCAATTACCTTGAGTTTTTGTATCGGTTGAGTGTAGGACATGCAAATGATACTTTGCATTGAGCTTATTAGCTTGCATGTCTGGATGTTCATTCCTTGTGTTAATGAGCATTATGGTCACTATTTATAGTGATTGTTCATTTTGGCCAAGCCATGCTTTATTGTTTTAATCTATATTGCTTGATCACATTGTGCTTGCTTCATATGCATTACAAGTTTTCTACATACAATGATCATGTTGTGTTGTTGTGCTTCAGGAGATACTTGTACTTATGGTTCAAAAGCTTCACATATTCTAGAGTTATGTGTGAGTGAGTTATGTTCAACTGTTCTCAACTCACATGTTAAGTCTAGAGTTTGTTTTACGGTTTTGTCACAGAATAGCCAAAGGGGGAGATTGTAAGGTTGAATTTTATCAACCATTTTTTTGGCTTTATTCTATGCCAATTTACTTGTAATTCAGCACTTAGAAACCCTGTATTTAGGTAGGAATCATGTAAGGGTAGTGTGTGAAAGAGTGTGAAGAAAACCTCAAAAGTGTGCAACCTAGCAAGGCCTCACGACTGGATCTCGTGGCTGGCTCGTAGCTGGCAAGTGGCCAAAAGAGGCACGCATGTGAAGCATGCAGAGGAGTTGAAGATTCACGCCAACTGGAGCACTACAGGACAAAACTTCTAGCTTGGTCATTCTATTAATTTGTGACTCAGACTCGCAACTCAATCAAGTCGTGAGGCCAAGTTTCCAGACCACTCTGTTTGGGAAAGACTGACTTTTCGCATTCCAAATGTACACAAGTATAAATACCCTTTATACCCACGAAATGTTGAGAGCTTCCTGAGTGAATTTTAAGAGAGAAGCCTTAGAGAAAAACAAGATTGACTCATCCATAATCTTCATCCTTTGATTCTTCAAATTCCTCTACTCTCACCATCTCTATTGTTACATCCTTGAAAGGTACATTAGCCAAATCCTTTTCTCACCATACCTATATCGGTGAGAAGGATTTTTGGTACTTGGGAAGTAGTTAGGAAGGGACTAATTGATATTGGCTGATGCTATGGGCTATAGCAGAATTCGTTAAGTTAGAGAAGACAAAGGTTCTGCATAACCTTGTTGGAGCAAGAAGCTTGGAGGGCTTAGGTACACTAGATAGATTAGGCTTGGAGGGTCTTCTACTATTCATGTATCCCAACTTAATTCTCTAGTGGATTATTGACCGCTTGGAGGGTGTCAGAGAGATTTTACGCCGAGGACTTCAGTTTCCTCTTCGATAACACATCGCTGTGTTGTCTTTATGTTTGCATCTCTCTTCCCTTAATCTTTGCCATTTAATTTCTACTGTGATTGTGGTTTTATTTGGTTTAGATTGTCTTATCAGTTCTGTTTTAACTTATTTGATAATAAGTTTGAATTGATAATTTATAAATTGGGGGTCTAAACGTTCAAGGGTGTTTTACACACATTTTAAACATTCAAGGTTCATTCTACCATAGGAGCTTGAAGATGAGCTCACAAGTGGAAGTGAGTTTGGTAATGAATTGGCTGATGTATTGCAATTGGCCCAAAAATCCCCTTATCTCCTTCTCGCTCTTAGATGAAGGCATTTCTAATATGGCTTTGATCTTTGATGGGTCAACTTCTATCACTCTGTCACTTACTAAAAAGCCTAACAACTTCCTTACGGTTACTCCAAAGGTGCATTTTTGTGGGTTCAATCTCAGCTTATATTCCTTTATCCTTTTGAAGAACTTTCTCCAGTTAACGATGTAACCCTCTCTCCCCTTGTATTTCACAATCATTTCATCAACATACACTTCAACCTCATTGTGCAACATATCATGTAACAAGGTTGTGGCCATTCTTTGGTAATTCACACCCGCATTCTTAAGCACAAATGGCATCACGGTGTAACAATAGATTCCCCATTCTGTGATAAGGCAGTCTTGGTCATATCCCTAGGAGCCATCTTGATTTGGTTATATCTCGAGAAACCATCCATGAAAGACATCAAAGCACTACCAGCTTTGTTATCCACTACGATATCTATGTGTAGAAGGGGGGAGTCATCCTTAGGGTAGGCTTAGTTCAAGTCCCTAAAATCAACACACATTCTTACCTTCCCATCTTTCATGGGTATGGGTGCAACATTAGCTATCCACTCGGCTTGGTGTACGGTTTTGATGAACCCTACCTTCAATTGCTTGGTGAACTCTTCTTTGATCTTTAAGAGCCATTCGGTCCTCACACATTTTAATTTCTACTTGACAAGCACTATGTTAGCATGAGTGTCAATGTGGTGTTGGGCTATCTTGGGGTCAATGCCAGGCATATCTTTGTGGGACCATGCAAACACCTCTTGAAACTCGGTGAGCAACTCTTTGAGACCTTTTCTTTCTCTTTCATTTAAGGTTAAGCCAATTTTAATTAAACATGGATTCTCATCATTGCCCAAATTAAGAGTTTCAAAAGTTGGTTCCATAGGTTCAATTTTCTTTTCCAATTGTTTATAATTTCATTTTCAAATTCATCGGAATTATTTAAGTGCAGAATTCCAATATTATGGGACACATTAAAATAAGCCAAATCATAATTCATCTTATTAAAAATGTTGAAAAGTACATTGGGACTTGCATTTTCCCACATTTTCAGAGAACCTAACATTAGTCCAATTATTAAGTTGCCCCACAACAGGCACAATGAAGGTAGAAAGATCACTTAGTTCCTTGTTAGTGATGGCGAACACGTCCCCCTTCATCTTCAGCATAGTCTCCATTACTTCAGCATTTATGTAGTCCAACCAGTCGACTTCTTCTTGAATTTCCTTGATCACCACCATAGGCTTCTCCTTGAAGGTGAGCTTCTTGTTAAAGAATATCTCCTAACCTGGATACACCTTTCTATCCTTACCTACCCAAAGTTCAGGAAAGCCACAGAAAGGGAAGTCTCCCCATTTCTTCACAAAGTTCCCATTAAGGGTACCAAGATTCTTTTTGATTTCGTCCTAGTCTTCAATGAATCGAAAACCTTTCTTGGTTAGTTGAGTCTTGAAATTGGAGAATTTAGCCACCCATTTTCCTTCTTTTCCAAGATCCATACCAAGCATATACCTCATGTTCTTCATCATTGCAATCACCTCATGGCTACAATATGGAACCAAATCTAAAGTATACCTTTCATCCTTTAATCCATTATCAGCCATGTTCACAAATTCAAAACCACTCATTTGGAACTTACCTCCTCCCTACTCAAGTCCACAAACCGATGCTAGATCTCACCATCACCAAGCACTACAACAATTCCTCCCTTTCATGGGATCTTCGTCTTTTGGTGTAGAGAAGAAGGAACAACCCCAATAGGATGAAGCCATGCCCTTCCTAAGAGAAGGTTGTAGTTAGTAGTGATGTCCATGACATGGAATTCTACAATTGTCTCCATTGGGCCAATCTTGCAAGGAGCTTTGAAAGTACCCATAACTTTTTTTAAGGTATTATCATATGCCCTAACTGTTAAAGGAGAAGGTATGATGGTCTCCACATCTAGGCTGATGGTAAGGGCAGTCCTAAAAGGGCATACATTCAATGCGGATCCATTATCAATCAACACCATGAGAATCTTGGAGCCCATGCACCTAATGATGATTTGTAAAGGTCTAGTGTGAGTGGCTCCTTTAGGAGGAAGTTCCTTATCGGAAAAGGCGAGAAGAGGATAAGATGGGGCCTCTACTCTCATGAGAGATAGCACTCTTGTGGTGTAGTTTCTATGGGTACCTCATTTCCATTTAAAGCATCCAAGAGAGCACTACGGTATTTGTGAGAAGCCATAAACAAGCCCCATACTAATACATGGGCTTGAATTTTCTTCAATTGAGTCAAAACTCGATCTTCTTCCTTTTTCTCTTTTTTCTCTTTAGGTTATGTGGGCTTGGACCCTTCTCCTATGTCCCTACTAGGATGGTCCTTTTCTAAGAAGGATGGTTTGTAGTGTTTCCCACTCCTAGTAATATTGGCCACATTGTCCTCTATGACTCTTTTCTTTAGCTCAGCCATTCCTTTGCGAAGTATCCCCCACACAGCCATCACATTCTTCAAAACCTCATCTTCTTCATCCTATATTCCTTGGACTTCTACAGTATTAAATTCTACAGTCTCTATTGTGAGTGGTTGTGACCCCAGCTCACCAATTTTTTCTTAATCTAGGCCGAACCCATGCGAACGGGTGGGATCATGATGCTCAAAATGTCAAGTTCATTGTAAAATATACTCCCCCTAGATTGAGGGTTTTACATGGAGTCGACACTTATTTAAGTTAAATGAAAAAAAAAAAAGAAAAAAAAAAAAAAGAAACTCCTTTATAAAAAATGCTTTTGTTGTATTAATATATATGACAATTTACATCAATATTGTAACAAAGTTTACAATTTTTTTTTTTTTTTGGTCCTAGTTATGATCTAAGAAAGTAAATAACATTACTTTATTTATTAGTTACATTCTTAAAAATGTAAAATTGCATATACAACAGCCTAGTCTAGAACCCTTGACCTTGGTTCAAAAGCTAATTTACGAGATGGGAAGGGATTAAACACCTATCTCGCTCGATAAAACCATCCTCCTAGGTTAAGGTGGCCAATATCATGTCATGTCAAACAATTACAAACAATAGATCATATAAACACGTTAACTTGCAAGAATTGTAAACAAATATGTGTTGGGGAATTTAACATAAAGAGAAAGAAAAAGAGAATTTTGTTAGATAACAATGTAAATGTAAAGAAAGCATGAAAGTAATGGCATGTTCATCCAAGAAATTAATGTAAACAAGGAATTCCTAGCCTAGACATGTTCATCTAAGCATGTGAAGGAAAACCAAAATTGTCATGTTATTTGTCATCAACATAATTGCAAAAGAAAATTTATTTTTAGGCCTACCAATCATCCAAGAAATCATGAGAAGAACAAAGAAAATCACCCAAACCTATTCATCCAAGTATTTAAGCGAAAACCATAATGTTAATTAGACCTGTTCGTCTAAGCATTTAAAAAAGAGAGAAACAACTACCTAAACATTTTCATCTAAGCAAGTTTTCAAAACCAAATAATAACTTAGAAGTGTTCATCCAAGCATGTGAAGGAAAATGGAGAATTATCATAATATTTGTCATCCACACAATTGCAAAGAGAAAAATAAAACATTTAAGCATATTTGATCATCCAACCAATTATGAAAAAAAAGTAAAGAAAAATCCCTTAGAAATGTTCATCTAGAGAAAATCAAAATACTTAGATATGTTCGTTTAAGCATTTAAAAAAGTAAAACAACTACCTAGACATGTTCATCTAAGCATTCAAGAGAGAGTTGCGCATTAGCCTAGAAGTGTTCATCTAAGCATGTAAAAGGAATCTCAATGAGATATATAGGCATGTTCATCCAAGCATATCATGAAAGAAACAAATAATGACTTGGAAGCATTTATTCAAGCATGTGCAGAAACTTGAAGAACATAATTAACTACTTACTAGCATAGAGCATAAATTAAAAGGGGAAGTGATCACTTCAAGGGCTAGGGAGAAAGTAAGGAAGTACTAAACTACAACCAAAGTAAGAGCAATGGTTGCACAACAACTTTTCTTTTCTACTTTGTCACTAGCTCTCCAGAGGGAATGGGGTGCTGAAAATGGAAGATGTCTTCTCTAGTTATAGGGGAATGGATGACTTAGCTTTAAAGTTAAGTTATTAGCTTTCCTCTGAGGCTAAGGGATGAGATAAACCTGTTTGGATAAGCTGGAACGGAGTTGGTGTTGATCCCCATTTGAATTTTGAAAGATGATGCTCAACTTGTGTTATCCTCTGCACCTGTTTTGTATTTTGACTCTAACTTTCTGCTCAACATTCCAACTGATTCGGAATTGATGTTATTTGAAAGGAAATTTAATTCTCTACAACGTTTCCAGAAATAGAGAAAACCAAATTTTAATGTTTTTCTGGCCAAAAATGAGATTTAATTTGCTGCTGAAAATAGTAACGTTTTTTTGAGCATTTTTCTATTTTTTGAAATTTTTTATCTATTTCCCTATCCAACTTGTTTTTCAAAAGCTTTCTTTTGAAGCTAAGAGAGGGGATAAGTCTACTAGATAAGCTTGAACAGATTTGGAATTGATCCCCATTTGAAATTTTGAAAGAAAGTTGAAGATGATGCTGAATTTGTGTTATCATCTGCACCTGTTTCATATTTTTTCTCTAACTTTCTGCTAAAAATTCTAATTGATTTGATATTGGTGTTTTTGGGAAGGAAATTCAATTCTCTACAACTTTTCCAGAAATAGAGAAAACCAAATTTTAAAGTTTTCCAGGCCAAAGTAACATTTTTTTGAGTATTTTTTTGTTTTTATGAAATTTTTCGTAAAATGTATCTTTTCCTCAATCCAAATTTTTTCAAAAGAGTAGATAAGATGCCATAAAGGAAAACCTCTTTTATTCATTTATGATTATTTAAAAAAAATAAAATAAGCCTCTATTTGGATACCAACGAAAAATGAAAATTATTTCACTATTCAGCTTATTTTTGCTATTATTCATGGCTCCACTACACTTTTTGATACTATTCATGGGCTACACTATACTATTTTAGCTAACTTTTACATTTATTTACAGTACTTTTAGCAATAAGTTTTCACTTTCAGCAAAATAAGTTGTAACCAAACAAACCCTAAAATGAAATCCAATCAGAATTCACACTTAATTAATTTCAAATTAATTCTTGTTGAAACCAATCAAAATTAAGTGTCTGAAATAGGACATGATTAGGTCCATTGTGTAGGTGAGCCACAATCATTGAAAATTGTTTGTGTGATAACTTTTGATCAAATGGTCCGATCAAACCCGTGACATACCATCGTGATCATTTGAGTATCAAGATTTGTTTAGTATCACAAACCTGAATATCAAACTGTTGAAATTACAACCATGCCCTTTATTTACAGTACTTTCAGCAAAATAAGCGGTAACCAAATAGACCCTAAAATGAAATCCAATCAAAATTCACACTTAATTAATTTCAAATTAATTCTTGTTGGAATCAATCAAAATTAAGTGTTTTAAAAAAAAAAATAGTTTCTAAAAAAAAAAATGTGTTTAAAATAGGACGTGATTAGGTCCATTGTTTAGGAGAGCCACAATCATTGAAAGGTGGTCTGATCAAACCAATGACATACCATTGTGATCGTTAGAGTATCAAGATTTGTTTAGTATCACAAAGCTGAAGATCAAATTGTTGAAATTACGATCATGCCCTTGGTGCAAAATTATTGCTTTTCCCTTAATATTGGTTAAATGCAAGTTGTAAAATGAGGTGTTTACAGAATGCTTCTCATTGACAGAGCTTGAAAAGCCAATGTCAATGTAGAAAAAAGATACCAAATTTTGCAACTTGAAATTTAACCGATGTGTGATGAAAATTTGTTAAAGTTTTGGAAACTTTTTGGTTTCCGATATTTTTTGATCCCGAATGTGTTGGCAATTTTCTCAAAAATTTTGAACCTGTAAATTATTTTTTAAAAAAAAAAACCTTGTCGGGTTTTCTTGTGAAAATCTTGGCAAATTTTCTAAAAGCTTATCTATTTTTTTGAAAATTTTTGAACCTGAAACTTGTTGAAAATCCTGTTGAATTTTCCTTTGCAAAAACTGTGTTATCTTGTCAAAATTTGTATTTGTGAAAACATGTTGGGAATTCTTGGAATGATATTGTCATGTCTTTTGGAAATTTGATAAAAACCTTGTTGGTTTTTTTTTTGTAAAACTGTGTAATCATTTTGACAAAAATTTTGAGCCTTTTTTTTTTTTTTTTTGGGAGATGTTTGAAAATCTTGTAGAATTTTCCTCAATCTCTAAAAAAGATGCTAAAAATTTTTGCAAATTTTGTTTGACTTTTCGAGAATGTCATGAAAACCTTGTTTTGAAAAATTGTTGAAAATCCTTGTTGGGTTTTTTGAAAATTTTGTTCACAAACCTTGTTGGGTTTTGAGAATTTTATTAGAAAACCTTGTCTGGTTTTTTGAGAATACTTTTGAAAAACCTTGTCAATTTTTTTGAAAATTTGTTAAATAAAGTATGAAAACCTTGATGGGTTTTGTTGAAAATTTGTAAGAATTTTGAAAAAAATATCAGGTTTCCTTGAAAAAAGTTATGAATTTTTTGAAAATCTTATTGAATTTTTTGAAAATCTTTTTGCAACTTTCAAGAAAAAAAATTTGTCAAACCCTTGAGCCTAAGATGTTGGGCAATACTAGTCAACTTCAATGAATGCAAGAGACTTCTAAACTGATTTGGTGATCTGGACTTGAAGCTACTATCGAATGCCAAAATGAATGAGAGATCTTTGCTTGATTCCTGCAAAGATGAAAATTTTCCTTTCTCAAGCTTGTTAGAAACCAGTTAATTTGGACCATTGCCCTTAGTATAAACATGCTTGCATAGAAAAAAAAGATGAAAGCTTGCATATGAAAACTAATGGGCCAATGCTCATAATTTAGGCATGCTTAATGCAGATAAAAAAGCAAACCAGCCAATGCCCCTAGTTTAAAACTATTTGCAAACAACTTTGGGTCATTGTCTTGATTTAGTGCCTATTGTTTACTGAGCCTTTAACAGGTGTCTATGCACCTTTCTTTAAGAGGACCAGGCTAACATAGTTCACGTCTGTTGGGAAGACATCTAATCCACCCAAAAGATGATTATGGCTTCCAAGTAAACCTTGCATGGTATTTTCAAAATGGACTTGTCCATGAAAAGTTTTGTTTTCAAAAGAAATTGATTTCCTTCTTAAAAAACCATTTGGTGCATAGTGGTGCCTTTTGAGAAAATTCTTTTTCTTTTCTAAATGATCATGAGAAAATCATTTCAACAACTATTTTAGCATATCATACTGTTTAAGAGTCAAGTCAATCCTTTTGACTAAAAAGGATCAAAGTCATTAAACACATGTAATCAAATTTGCTTCTTCTTCTTCTCCTTCTTCTCCTTCTTCTTTAAAAAAAAAAAAAAAACATTGTTGGTTTAGGTCTTCAAAGACAATCAAAGAAATGAAATGTAGAGATGTTTGAGAGTTATGTATTTTTTTAGAGAGTGCTTCAAGTTTGGGAGATTTTTTTTTTTGGGGGGGGGGGGGGGGGGGGAGGGGGGGGGGAGGGGGGATAGAAACAAAGAGAAGTGCCCCAAATTTGGGAGTCACATTTGTTGGAAACAAACAAAAAGGGAGTTCCCTCAATTAGAGAATTCTTTCAAGTCATTTGAGAATTTAAGAAACTGTATCACAGAGATTACTTGCCAGTGGGGCTTCATAACCTCAAGCATTTTTCCTTTTTAATGCAAGAGAAAATATTGCCAGAGTTAGGGTGTGCCTATGACTAGCAAAACTTCAAGGAGGTCTTTATGCATGGGTTGTAATGTAGGCTAGGTTCAGGTTATGAAAGAAATGATATAAAAAGGCTCAAAATCCCCTGTAGATATTCCTCTCATGTGTGCAATACTGAAAAGTTAGGCATTAGAAGGATTTTCTTGACGTTGTGCTGAAATTCTCATCATTCTTGTCATCTGCTCACTGGTCATCATGGATCATTTGTATCAATGTTATATCATGCTTGTTTGCCTTGCATTCTTCTTAGGCAACTCTTTTTTTAGCTTTCAAATTTTCTTCTTTGACTTGAATTTGTGCTAAGGTCATTGTTGTGATTGAATTTTTCTGCCGTTCTCTTCATTGATTTATTGTTTGAATGTGCTTTGATGCTTGTTTTTCAAACCTCTATAATTTCATCTTGACAAATCTTTCCTCTTCTTTTGGAACTTGTGACTAGGCCACCTTTTCAGTTTTCGACCTTCTTTGTTCTTTTTTTTCTCTTTTGAAACCTATGACAAGGTGGCCTTTTCTTTTTATCTTCTTTTGGCAATTATGACTAGGCCGCCTCTTCAATTTTCGATCAATTGGACTTCTTTTGTTCTTTTTTATTCCTCTTTCTTTGATAGCAAATGAATGAATGATTTTTTTATTTATTTATATGACCATGCTTGAAAAATCTGCCTACTTACCTCTTTTAAAAGAAGGATTAGGTCATTCGTAGTTCAAAATAAATTTTTGTGCCTTAATTTTTGCCTAGACTTCTCTTTGGGTTTTCAGTCTAGCAGGCTCTCTCACACTATTTTTTTTTTTCTTTCTTTTTGCGTAGACCGCCCTTTCAAGTTTTCAATCTACCATTGTTTTTTTTTTTTTTTTGGTTGCTTCATGCTTTTTGACTTGACAAGCTCTCATCTCTTTCCGTATGATGGAATCTCTTAGCTTTCAGCTTGATGAACTCTTGTCTTCTCACATTGATGGAGTATTATCATTTGCATCTCAAATGTGATCTCTATTGTTTTTTCTAATCTTGATGGACTCTACTTTTCTTGATGTCTTCATTGAAGCTATGAGATTGTCCTCCATAGCATAAAATTTGAGTATGCACACTCGAATTTTCCCACCCTAGGTTTAGGTTGTTATGGGTTCATGAAAAAAAGGCTAAATATTTAATAGCTCAAATGGGCTAGCAATGGATAATATTTGTAATGGTTGTCAAGGAATGATGTGGCTAAACCAAAGATGGCCTCCTATCCCTAGTAAGGCTTGTTTATAGGCACAGTAACTCGAACTCTTTTAGTAACTCCTCTTGGAATAAAAATTATGAATGCTCCAATATTGTGACAAAAAATGTTCTAAGATTTGGATTGAGTGTACATTGTTTGAGAATTTCTGATTGGTGGAATCTCTTTTTGTTGAGATTTTCTAATAATTGGATTTTCTTTGATTGCCTTTTAGAACCTTCTCTTCTTATGTTCTAAGTGATTCAGCAAAGATCCTTACATGAATCAGATGAAATTAATTCTCTCTTGGTGCACATTGATTGGTTGGCCCATTAAGCATTATGATTTGCAAAAGCTTTGCCAAAGGATCTCATGTAGTACTTGAAGAAAATAACATTTGAAAATTTGACATCTCACACTCTTTCCAAGTGGATTGGGCTTTGATGAGAAGGTTAAGCCTTACATGATTTTTAAAACCAATACAAGGCCCAATGCTCTGGTTGGAAGATTTTTTTTTTTTTTTTTTTTTGAGAAAGTTTTCTTCATTTGATTTTATTATTATTATTCTTTTTGAAGAAAACATTTTTGTAATTTTTTAAGGATTATATGAACAAGTCCATTTTGACAAAATATAGGCCTCAGGAAACCATTTTCAATTGGGCTTTAAGGGAGTCAAAATTTCACTAAAGATCCCTAATGCCATTAGTCCAAAGTTTTTTTTTTTTTTTTTTTTTTTTTGAGTTTTTGAATTTTTTATTTATTTATTATTTGCATGAAACAAAGCATGAATAACAAAATGCATCAAACAAGAAATGAAATTAAGATAAGGGAAAAAATGGAAACAAGTAAGGAACAGACAAAGTTTGTAATAAAAAAAAAGTTCTTGAAAAACCCATTATGACTTGGCAACTCATGAAGTAGAGTTGGATTGATTGGTAGATGCTGGTGCAGTAATGATTTGTTGGTCCATGAGATCTTGGATAATCCAACCGTTATTGATGGCATCTTCAATTTGGGTTCCAGTAGCAATTAGGGTCTTAAAGTTGGGAAAGTATCAAGCAAATAGATACTTGTTGTAGGTCAGGAGGAGATTCTTCACAATCATGTTCAACTGTTTTTCCTCATTGGGCCTAACGGTCATCTGGGCTGCTTTTGTCCTCCACCTTGTGATGAATGCATGAAAGGATTCACTGGAATCTTGCTTGGTTGTCTCAAGGTCTTGCCGAGTGATGTCCACCTCAGTATTGTACTTGTATTGCTTGTAAAATTCATGGCACGTATCTTCCCAAGTCCGAGTTTGAGAACCCTCCAAATTTAGGAACCAACGTAGGGCAGCTCCAGTGAGTGTATTTTGAAACATTTGGGCGAGTAACTCTTCATCAGCTCTCAAGGGTTACAATGCTCTTATGTACATTTTTAGATGGGTTTTAGGGTAGCTCGTGCCATCAAACTTGTCCAATGTTGGCATCTAAAACTTTGGTGGGGCCTTTGCTTGAGGAAAGAGTGAAAATGAATGCAGATCCATAGATTCTTCAACCCTTCTAGATCTCATTAGGAGCTTTTCCATTTGGTCCCTTCATTCAACCATCCTCTTCTCATTTTCAGTCAACAACAAGCCATGGCTTTCTTTTGAATTTTTGGGTCCATTATCATTTTGGGCCTTAGAGGATTCATGAGAGTTCTTGTTCTCCATATGTTGGATCAATGCTTAGATGTCCTTTTGGAGTTGGGCTTGTCCTGCTACCAAAGTGTTGAGTAAATCTTGAGTGGTGAGAGGCGGTTGTTCCCTATGATCATTCATGTGTCGATCTTCTTGGTTGTTGGCCATTTCTTAATTGGAAGCCTTGGTTTTGATGTTTGCTTGGGCCTTGTACTTTAAGATTGGCGGCTTTAATCTTGATGTCTTTAAGCTTGATGATTTTGAGCTTGTAGTTATGCTTTGAACTTGGTGGGCTTGAACCCTAATTGAGATTCTTTGGTCTCAACCAAAATGCATAAGTTAGATTTTTATTTTTATTTTTTAAAGAAATCTTAAACAATTATGATGGGCTTAAGCATTGGACTAAGGCACATCATGGATCAAACAACAGCCAAACACATTCATAGGATGTAATGTATTTTATGGGATTGACCTAAAGATTAGTTCTATGGCTTCTTACATGAAGGTAAAAGGTAGGCTAATAGGTTCCCCAAAAGCTTGGACGTTGTACCTCCCAACTTGCGACGTACGAATGCCGCGTTGGTCCAAACGGTAGAGTTTGTCCTTTACAAAATGCAAGAAAGATCAAGCGAGTCTTAGGCGAAAGGGTGGTAGGTTCACCACTGGGTACACGAATCCAGGAGGACCACAATCCATGGCTACAATTACCATGGTTTCCGGGCAACATACACAATTCATATACAATTCCAATCATGCAAATGATGTTATGGCAAACAAATATGACATATTATTAAAAGCAATAAACAAACAAATAACATGGTTGGCCACCATAACCTAAATTGGAGTCTAGCCTTCAACATCCCTAGCAGAGTCATCACTATAAAATGTACTCCCCCCTAGATCGAGGGTTATACATGGAGTTGCCACTTATTTAATTTAAATGGAAAAATAAGAAAACCTTCAATGTAAAAAATACCTTTGTTGTATTAATGTATATGACAATTTATATCAATTTTTAACAAAAATTTACAATGCTTTTTTTGTCCTAGATACAATCTAAGAAAAGTAAATTACATTGCTTTATTTCCTAGTTACGTTCTAAAAAATGTAAAATTACATATACAAGAGCATAGTCCAAATCCCTTGATCTTGGTTCGGAGGCTAATATATGAGATGGGAAGGGGTTAAGCATCCATCTCACCTAGTAAAACTGGTCTCCTAGGTTAAGGTGGCCAATATCATGTCATTTCAAACAAATACAAACAATATGTCATATAAACATGTTAATTTGCAGAAATTGTAAACAAATATGTATTAGGGGAATTAGACATAAAAAGAAACAAAAAGTGAAACTTGTTAGATAACAATTTTAATGTAAAAGAAGCATTAAGGTAATGACATGTTCATCCAAGAAATCAATGTAAACAAAGAATTCCTAGCCTAGACATGTTCATCTAAGCATGTGAAGAAAAAACAAAGTAGTCATGTTATTTGTCATTGACATAATTGCAGAGAGAACAAAATAAAATAAAATAAGATGAAGCGTTTAATCATATTTGATCATCCAAGCAATTATGAAAAAAAAAAAAAAAGGAAAATCTTTTAGACTTGTTCATCTAGAGAAAATTAAAACACTTAGACATGTTCGTTCAAGCATTTTAAAAAAGGTAGAACAATTACTTAGCCATGTTCATCTAAGCATTTAAGGGAAAGTTGTGCTTTAGCCTAGAAGTGTTCATCTAAGCATTCAAGAGAAAATTGCGCTTTAGCCTAGAAGTGCTCATCTAAGCATGTAAAAGGAATATCAATGAGATATATAGGCATGTTCATTCAAGCATATCATGAAAGAAACAAATAATGACTTGTTAAGCATTTATTCAGGCATGTGTAGAAAGTTAAGAACATAATTAACTACTTACCAGCATAGAACAAAAATTAAAAGGGGAAAGTGATCACTTAAAGGGCTAGGGAGAAAGTAAGGAAGTACTAAACTACAACCAAAGTAAGAATAATGGTTGCGCAACAACTTTTCTTTTCTGCTTTCTCACTAGCTCTCTAGAGGGAATTTGGGGTCCATAAAATGTAAGAGGTCTTCTCTATTTATAGGGAAAGGGATGGTTTAGCTTTAAAGCTAAGTTATTAGCTTTCTTCTGATGCTAAGGGAGGAGATAACCTTTTTAAATGAGCTAGAACGGATTTGGAGTTGATTCCCATTTAAAATTTTGAAAGAAAATTGAAGATGATGCTGAATTTGTGTTATCTTCTGCATCTGTTTCGTATTTTGGCCATAACTTTCTGCTCCTAATTCCAATTGATTCAGGATTGATGTTTTTTGAAAGAAAATTCAATTCTCTACGACTTTTATGGAAATAGAGAAAACCAAATTTCAAAGTTTTCTAGGCCAAAAATGCGATTCAAGTTGCTGCTGAAGATAATGACGTTTTTTGAGCATTTTTTTTTTTTGTTTTTTTGAATTTTTCATGGATCATATCTTTTTCTATCTCCAAAAATATTTCAAAAGAGCAGATAAGATGCCATAAAGGAAAACATTTTTTATTATTTTTTTTAAAATGAAATCCAATAAAAAATCATACTTAATTAATTTTAAATTAATTCTCGTGAGAACCAATCAAAATTAAGTGTTTAAAATAGGACGTGATCAAGCCTATCATGTAGGTGAGCCATGATCATTGAAAATTTTTTGTATGATAACTTTTGATTAGGTGGTCCGATCAAAACCCATGACATACCATTATGATCGTTAGAGCATCAAGATTTGTTTTGTATCACAAATCTGATGATCTACCGGTTGGTTAAATGCAAGTTGTAAAATGGGGTGTCTACACATAGCCATCCCTTCCAGCAAAGCTTTATATTCAACCTCATTATTCGAGGCCAAAAAATTTAACCTTAAGGATTTCTCAATAGTAATTTTCTCAAAAGACACCACAACCAGCCCCATTTCAGATCCTCCTTGATTAGATGCACCATCAACATTCAATTTCCAAGATAAGGGTTCTTGTACAAAGACTGTTTGAACTTGTTTTCCTCTCGAGTTCTGCTTTTTGCCCTCCTCTTCTAGTGGAGATTCAGTAAACTCAACCACTAATTTTGCAAGGACCTGGCCCTTAACAGAGGTTCGAGGCATATACTTGATATCAAAAACCCCTTAAATTGTCCCTCACTTGGCAGTTCTCCCCGTATAATCAGCTTTTCAAAGTAGCGATTGAAGAGGGAGTTGAGTTAAAACCACAATTGTATGAGCCTAAAAATAATGAGGAAGCTTTCTTGTGGCATGTACCACTGCCAAGATGGCTTTTTCCAGTGGCAGATGACAAACCTTTGCCTCATACAACAACTTGCTCACATAATAAACTGGTCTTTACACTTTATTATCCACCCTTATCAGTACTAAGCTCGCATGAGAGACTACATCAATATAAACAAAAAGAACCTCTTCCTCCTCTAGCTTGGACATAATGGGTGGCCAAGAAAGATATTCCTTCAATTGCTGAAAGGCCAAGGCACATTCTTTGGTCCACTCAAATCCCTTCCACTTATGCAATAACTAGAAGAAAGGCCTACACCTATCTGCTGACCGAGAGATGAATTGGTTCAGAGCGGTAGTTATTCCTGTTAACTTCTAGACTTTTTTGGGATTCCAAGGAGGCTGCAGATTTTTTATTGCCTAATTTGATCATGTTTGATCTCAATTTCATGATGAGTGACCATATAACCAAGAAATTTGCTTGAACTAACGTTAAAGGAACATTTGGAAGCATTAAAGCGTAGTTTATGCTTTCTCAGTATTTCAAAAATATTTTCAAGGTCATTCACATGCTTGGGCTCTACCTTACTCTTCACCACCATATCATCTATGTAGACTTCAGTGTTTTTGTCGAATTGAGGCATGAACATCCTAGTCACCGTCCTCTGATATATAGATCCTACGTTCTTTAGTTCAAAAGGCATCACTTTGTAGTGGTAATTTCAAGTGGGCGTAATAAAAGCAGTCTTCTCCTAATCATTCAAAGCTAATGGTATTTGATGATACCCTTGAAGGACATCTAAAAAACTCATCCGAGGATGACCCATAGTTGCATCCACAAATTGGTTTATTTGAGGCATTGGGAAGGGGTCTTTTGGGCAAGCATTGTTTAAATCAGTGAAGTCTACACATACTTTCCACTTCCCATTCTTCTTCTTTACCACCATCGTATTAGCCAACAATTCAGGGTAAAACATCTCTTTTATTGCCACTATCCGCTTAAGTTTGATCACATCCTCCTTGACAGTATCAGAATGTTCCTTAGAAGAGCGTCGAGGTGGTGGCTTTTTAGGAGTGACAGAAGGACTGATGTTTAAATGATGATAAATAAAATTTGGATCCACCCCTAGAGCTTCATAGACACTCCATGCAAACATGTTAATATTTTTCCCAAGGAAGACAACCAATTCTTCCTTCTCCTGAGGAGGTAATTGCACTCCTACTTGGAAAAACTTCTCCTCGTCATCATCAATAAAGATTTTTTCTAATTCTTCACACTTTGCACCTTCCACCACCACATCCGCAGACAAGACTATTCCCTTTGATTGCTATAAATCCCTCTTTGTAGAGGCTGAGGATTCACCTCCAGTCTGATGCCTAATTGCAGCCACTAAACACTGTTTGGCCATAGATTGACTTCCAATCAGCTCCTCGACTTGATCCCCTGATGGATACTTCACCTTCAAGTACAGGGTGAAAGATACAGCCCTAATGGCGTGAAGCCAAGGTCTTGTCACAATAGTAGTGTAAGGGGAGTAGGCATCTACTACAATATAGTTCACTTCTACGGCTTCCGACCCTGCCTGAACAGGTAATTTGATTTAGCCCTTCGGAAAGACTATTTTGCCATCAAACCCTATTAGAGGAGAGTCATAGCAGGCCAGGTCTTCAGGCTTTAGTTTCAGCCCCTTAAATAGATCAGGTACATGATTTTTGCACCACTACCTCGATCTACCAAAACCCTCTTCCATTCTGAGGGTAACCATTAGGGCATCATCGTGCGGCTATAAGGTTCCCACCTTATCCTCATTGGAAAAGCTCAAGGCTAGTCGAACTTCCATTCTACTCTTCTTAGGGTCAGGGATCAGGGCCTCTACAAATGGCTGATCTATAGACATCACCCTGGATGAACGAGAACTAGTCCTACTTGGTGCAACAAAAGTAACCCTGATTGTCCCCAAAGGTGGTCTTAAAGAAGCATCCTTCTGAGCTCCTGGCCTTGCCTAACTGCCCCATCCACTAGCCTGATATAAGAATTGTTTTAACTTCCCAATCTTAACCAGCTGCTCCAAAGGATTCCATAAAGTCCTACAATCTTCTATTGTGTGTCCTCGATCCTAGTGGTATTGACAATGAAGATTTTGATTACATTTTGTAGAGTCTCCACCTATTTTATTGGGCCACCTGAAGTATGGCTCATTCTTTACTTTCTTCAAAATTTGGGGTACAGGCTCCCTGAACATAGTGCTGACTATTTGGGTAGTAGCAAACCTAAAGTGTCTGGCAAAATCTCTCTTGGGTCGACTGTTATTGTACCTCTTCAACCTGAAATCCCTTCAGTCCTGAGGAACTACATTGGCCTTCCCCTTTCCTTGTTGTTGGACCTTCTCTACCCGTTTGTACTCATTAATACGATCCAGGAGCTGTTGTACACTCCTAACAGGCTTCCTTGTCAAAGACTTCCTTAAATTGTGTTTGGCAGGCAAGCCAACTTTGAAAGTCCTTATAGCCATATCATCAAAATTCCTATCTATCTCATTAAACATTTCCTAATACCTATCAGAGTACGTCTTCAGGGTTTCTCCCTCTCGCATGGTCATGGACAACAGAGAATCCAAGGGCTGAGGAACCTTATTGCAAGTAACAAAGTGAGCCCCAAATGCTCTAGTGAGCTTTTTAAAGGAGTTAATCGAACCTTCCTTCAACCCATCAAACCATCTCATCGCCATCGGCCCCAAGCTAGATGGGAACGCCTTGCACATCAAGGCTTCATTCTTTGAGTGAACAACCATTCTTTGGTTGAAGTGGTTGACATGCTCTATAGAGTCTGTTCTACCATTATACATGGTAAATGTTGGCTGAATAAATCACCGAGGAAGTTTTCCTTTTTCAATCCTACATGTAAAAGGTGACTTAGAAATTTGGTGCAAAGCCCTGCTCATATCATCATTACCCAGGCCTTTGTGAGATAGGCTCTTACTTCTCCACCTATAATGGCGATCCTCATCATATGTAAAAGACTCACTGGGAGGAGTCCTTGATCTGGGCCAGTAGCTGTCATCCTTATCATCATTAGAAGAAGGTTCTAAACTTGAAGGAGTCCCTCTCTGTCACTTACATCGTAATTTCCTCCATAAATGATCTATCTCTAACTACATGTCCTAGTATTCTCTACGTGAGACACATGACTCCCACTTAGAGACTGGCTCCTACTAGTGTGAGTAGTGTATACACTAACTTCTTGGTCCCTCCTACGTTCAAGGTTGAGAAACTGATCTTGATTTTGGGAATCAATAGATTCTTCTAGGTTTGGACCTGAGCCTACCATGGCTAAACATTGATCTCACCAAAGCTCAAGTTTCCCACAAACGGCGCCAATTGTAAGGCCTTAAAATTTGTTTCCTAAGCCCAAAAAGTAAAAAGACTTCGGCCTAAAGAGCTCAATACAATGAATTTGTAGAGAGTGGACTAAGAACTGGACTTTAATGAGTCAGACAGCAATCACAGTAAATTAAAGGCTTCTAAAATAAACAAGTTTATGTAAAGAAAATCTTCCTTGGTAACGTTTGAGGAGAGCAGTTCTTTTATATTTCTTTTGGACTTAAACTCAATTACAGTTCTTGAGTATACAGTGTTTCTTCCCTCTCTAGATTTTCAACTCCCCCCCCCCCCCTTATTGTGATGAGGTATTTCTTCTTTACATTCCCCTACTTTACTTCATCTCAGCCTTCTACGTGTAGGTCAAGCTGTTGGCTTTAATCGTCTTTTGGGGTAGCTGTAAGACTGAATATTACTGTTTAGGTACCACCTTCACATTAATGCGGTCAGGGAGTTAGCTGCAGAGCATTTAATGCGGTGGTAGCCACTTTCTCCTCGATATTTCTCAGCTTCCCTTTGTCTTATTCCCTCCTGATACTTATCTTTACCTATAAAATTGTCCGGTGTGTTGTTCTTGATGGTAGGTCAAATCTTTGACCTTTACTTTGCTTAGCCGATGAGGCATTTCTCCTCGAATTACTTTCCCAAACCTTTGCCTCAGACTACTTCCCCAAACTTTTATGACCAAAAACCTTCCATAACTTATTGATTTGTGTGTCTTCGTTAATGTCTAGCTATACTCGGACAACTAAATGTCCTCGGACAAGGCCTATGGCCCAATATACATTCCTAGCGCTTTCATCCCTATAGATACCAAAACCCAAAAAATTAATAATTAAAAAAAAATTTTGCAAAATATATTTTTTGCTACACTTGAAACTGTATATACTTTCTCAATTTAATATTCAAATGGATAGACTAAGGGCCTATTTGGATTGAGGGGGGAAGGAGAGTAGAGTAGAATTGACTAAAAATAGACTAATTTTGGATCAAATATATTCTAATCTACTCTACTCCCCATCTCTCCCCATTCAATCCAAACGGACTATAAAGCATTAGGTTGCAGATAATTAGTACGGAAAAAAGTACATAACACATGCACAAAATAAGAAGAATACTCAACATGCAAATCATTATAAAAAGATTAATGCATGGTTAAATTGATATATAACTCAAAATAAAAGTAAGTTTGTGTGTGTTTTTTGTGCATCGGAAGTAGAGGTATTTATAGAACATTGCTTCTCATCCAAATTTCTCATGTTTTGATCAATGTAGCATTATAGGAACAAAGACCTGAAATAGTACTACATGTCATACAAAGAAGAATACCAACCAAATATAAGTTTTGTACTAAAGATACAAGTAAAATTTTACAAACAAATTGATTCCTATAAAACTATTTTATTCTCAAAGTTATACAAACGTTAATCTAAAGTAAACCCATCCAAGCATCGAGATTCAAAACTTAACACTAACCTCAAAATAATATCAACCATTTTAAGCTTTTAGGAAAAATAAATCTTTGGTCACAAAATAACCATTCAACCACAAATTCTAGATACAAAGAAGGAAATATGTGAATTGAAAACATGCAAATACATGAAGAATAAGGTTAGGGAGAGAAAGAGAGAGAGAGAGAGAGAGAGAGAAAGAGGGAGGTACTATTGCCGTGGTGAAGTTAATTTCCCTGCTGCAACCCCTAAACTTCATGTATTAGAGAGATTGTTTTTTGGGAGAAAAATGAATTAGAGAGATTGAAAGAGACAATCCAAATATAAGATATATATATATATATATAGTTGAAGTTTTTGATTGTTTTATCAAAAGAAGAGGGAAGGATGTAGAAGATTTATTAAATTTTTTGGTAACAATCATATATCAACACATGAAAGGTTGTATAAACCCATAAAATGTAATGGTTAAAAAAAGAGTAAACTTAAAAAAAAGTAAATGGAGTCTATCATGGCAATGCAATAGGAAGTATGAATAAATGCTGAATGAAAACGGCAAAGAAAAATATTGGTAGATTAACATTCAAATGAAACAAAAAATAAAAGGTAATATTGGTCCATATACTAATAAAGGAGAGAGAGAGAGAGAGAGAGAGAGAGAGAGAGAGAGGTGTAGAGATATGCTTAATTGGAACATTAAGAGTTATTATGGTAATAGGTAAATGAAAGAAGAGGAAAGAGAGTATAGATATTATGGTAATAGGAAAATGAAAAAAAGAGGAAAGGAGCATAGATCTTTAGGTTTATGGAAGGGGAAAGAAACATAAATTGTTTTAAATCCACATTTCATAATATATAATTAGATTTATGTTTTAGGAGTGATGGAGGGGGGAAAACCCAAAAAAGAAGAAGGAAAGAGTGGTTTTGTTTTTTCTTAGGAAATGTAAATTTTGTTAGGGGTGATTTAGTTATGGTAAAACATTACTTCTGGGTTACTTAAAAAAAAGAAAAGGAAAAAAAAAATTGATGGAGTATTTAAGTTTATAGTGGATATTAACTATAATGGTGGAACTTATAGTGCATATTTTTGACATGTGCTAAAAAGATTGACATGTATTCATAATTGTTTGCCACATGGTGTTATTTGTCATATCATACCTAATAAATGGAAGAAGTTACAATAGATAGAGGAGGTGAGAAAGTTGTAATCTATTGGTGACTGTCAAAATTCCATATAATAGCGGCATTTGAAGAGTTTGGGTTAATGGATAAACACATGATAGAATTGGAGATAAAGTAACACCTAAATTTAAGGAAATGCTCAATAAATGTCAACTAGTAAAATCTAAAATAAAAAAATAAACTAAGAATATGAATGATGACATGGTGCTAATGTGGCTTAATTGGAACGTAGAAACAATAAATGCTACGCTTCAATTTTTAGATATATATATATATATATAGACATAAATATAGATGAAAACATTCAAGAATTAAAGGATAGATAAGTTCACCACCAAAGTAAACCCAAAGGGATACAGATAATACCACCCAAGAAGTTTAACCAAGGATACATAACTATTTTGGCTCACCACTCTATGGGATACATATTAACACTACCCAAGAGATACAGAAACCGATACTCGTCACCCAAAGGAATTCACCTAAGGGATAAGAGTTAATTTAGAAAAAATCCATCTTCTGAAAAATACAAGGCTTTTAATTATGCAAATACACTCTGAATTTTATTTGATTTAGCCAAAAGGCTTAAATAGAGCTTGGAACAGCCCCCAAGCATAGGAAAAAGAAAATAATAGTAAACACATTCACTTAACCTGACCAAAGTCAAATATGACTCTTAGAAACTAGAAACACAATAAAATACTTGTTTGCCTAGGAGAAATAAAACATAAAGTCTGATTCGTCCTAGGAGACACTAATTAAAGACTCTTTTGACTTTATTATTAATGATAAAAAAAAAAGTTCAAAATAATGAGTTGTTATTTTGATTTTTAAGGAATGCTTTTGGGCCAGACGGACATCAGATTGAGCTTGGTGGATCTTGGCTGAAACATGGAACACTCTGGTGTCAGGAGGAATAAAACATAATGGCTGAATGTTTTCTAGGAAACCAACATTAAATACTCTTTGACTTCTTAGAGAAACTGATTAGATTGGGTTGTAGACTTATATTGATACTCCTCATGCCACCACGTTTATAGCTGCCGCTTTACCCTGGTGTCAGTGCTACTCAAGGCAACAATCTACGTTCTCAATTACTCAATCTCATTTTCTTAAGATTTATGTTGTTGGTTATCATTTTGTTCCATGAGATGAGGAAAATCTGCTCCATAATGGGGATTCATTCCCTTCCTTCGTCCCTTATTCCATTGAGCTCTTACTCAATGTGCCATGATAATCAACAAGTAGTGCTCACATTCTTGAAGAAGACTTTCAAGAACAATTGAAGTAGAGGTGAAGACGAATCAAGCAAACCAGAATCTTCAAGAATAAGAATCATGTTTATTATGCTAAAATTAATTTAAGCTTCATGTTGTGCTAATTATATTCATGCATGCAATAATATGGGTACTATACTACCATCTAAGATGATACTTTTAATGGCTTACCCATTTAGTCTTTAAATTAAGCTGGTTTATAATTTGGTTCAAGAATAACATGTCTAAAGAACTATGCCATGCATTGACTAACCCAGTTTTTTCCGAAGCATGTGATTAATTTTCTTTATGCTTCACTTGAAAAATGATTATGCATGATGGAACCAAGGGTCCATTTATTTTGTTTTAAAATGTATTTCGAAAAACATTTTCAATATTTTCGGGTGTTTGTTTTGATGTTAAAAAAAAGTTTTATAGATTTTGTTTTTGTTTTTGTTTTTGTTTTTGTAAAACATTTTCCGAACCATGCGCACCCCGAACTCTCTCTTTTCGAAGTTGACCTCTCCTCGCCCTTCAAAATGCCCCCTGCTCTGTGATTAGCATTACCGTTTGTGACTAAAATCTTCGAAGTTGCTATTCTGTTGCAGTCCAACACACTGGAGGCCATTGGTCTGATGCGATTATTATTATTTTTGACTGAGATCCTATTATTATTCTTATTGGATGAAAAATGTTTCCATTTGGGTGTGTATGTGTTGATTTATGCTTGATTTGTTGTAATTTGCTTCTATCTAGTGTGATTTACTCTGATTTAATAATTTGGTAAAATTATTAATTTTTTGTAGAACAAAAGATTGAAAAGGATTTTTCAGAGTATTTTCTAAAATGCAATCAAACAATGCACAGCAATTTATTTTCCTTTAAAATGTTTTATGTTGAAAACATTTTCTGTCATAAAATATTTTACAAGGAAACAAATGCAACCTAATTGTCAATGCTTACGCATGATGAAACCAATTGTATATGCTCATGAATATACATGCGTGATTGATTCTAACTTATGGATATGGTCGTTTGAACTTGAATTTGATTTGGGCCAGCTCAATATGATTTAAGGCATAAGACAAAAATTTTAAGTGAAGTATTCTCTTATATTAAGATATTAATTAAATAATATTTATTTAAATTTATACATTATGATTTTTTTACTTAGAATTCATTACTTTCATTTTTTAGTTACTAATTAAACTTCTGTATTCAAGCTTTGTTAACACCTCAATTTTAATTGATGATATGACTAATCTTCCTAATCTTTCTTGCGATGGTGGATTTTAGGTAGGAGAATAAATTTATGGATAAGACAGAAAAAGAGTAATTTGATGGTGATTAATTATCAAGAAGTGTTTTTAGAGGGATGAAAATCATATGTGGTTTGATGATGATTAGTTGGAAGAATTCTTTTTTAGAAGAGAAACTTGTAAGAGAAGTTGATGGAAACACCTTTTTTTAAGTGATATATATATATATATATATACACACGTGTGTGTATTTAATTTTTTGGAAGAATTCTTTTTTAGAAGAGAAACTTGTAAGAGAAGTTGATGGAAACACCTTTTTTTAAGTGATATATATATATATATATATATACACACGTGTGTGTATTTAATTTTTAGTTTGACATTGACACTTTCCAATTAAAAAAATTATATAAGTATGTGATATATTTTATTTGTTGTTATCCATATATCTTACTTTAAGTAGTTATTATTATTATTATTATTATTATTATTATTATTATTATTATTATTATAGGGTTGAGTTCAAGTTATATCAAAGTGTAACTTTAAGTAATGTTACACTACTCAATATTTTTTAATTGGATGTGAATATTAACAAATCCACTGTTAGATTACATTGTCTTCCTGTATTCTCCATACTTGTAAATTTTCAAGGTGATCAAAGATTTACAGCCATGTCATCAATAAATTATTAAAATTTAAGTTTTTGTAGTTTAAAATAATACATAAAAGATGAGTTTATGAATTAAATGGTAAATAACGTCCGAAGGATATGAAAATTAGTATGCGTGTTAAGAACATATAGAACATGTAATTCAACGGTTGGATTTTCAAAATATTAATTCAATAACAAGTTATTGGGTGGTGTAACATTATTTAGATTTACATCAAATGTAACTTGAACCCAACCCAACCCATATATATATATCCAAAATTGTGGAGCCTTATTTTACAAGTGGCCTTAGGCAATAGCAGCCGCACCCCCATACAACTCTATGATCACATAAAACACCTTAACTTGCACACACACACACACACACACACAAACTTGAAAAAACAAATTTATATTTATAATTATTTTAAACTGAAATTTTTGTGTCTACCCTACAAAAAAGTTATTGAACATTCTCACTCGAGAATCTTAAGAATTTGGGTTCAATAAAGGTAGAGTAATGCTATATTTATAACATTTTCACAACAAAAATTTAAGTTTACAAAAGTATCTAATATGTATCACCTTGAGTTGGTTTCATCCTTTTTATTTTGTCCATCTCACCCAGGTGATTCTTATACGTTATAAGTTTGAAAGTAGCTTTTCAAATCTTGGTTTTATCCATATATATTCTTTAATTTAAAGATAAGCATCTAATGCCTTCATTTTTTTTAATTTAAAGAAAAGCATCTAATACCTTCATTTCAATTGCAGGGTTGTGGGTCCCATCCTTGTTACGCGATTAGACGTACTGGAACAGTAACCCAAACTTAGGAAGCCACCCAAACCCTATGGTTGAAGGGACCACAAACATGCAGAAAAATCTTTCATCATGACAGAATCACTAGAGCAAGCCTATAAAAAGAAACTTGAGGGAAGGGGTCGGAACATAATTCTAGGGAGAAAAACATGAGGGGAAAAAAAAAAAATTAAAACACTACACTGAGGTAAAGTGATCTAGCTCAGACACCCATAGGGGCACCTCGGCTGTCCAAGAGTATCTTCAGCCAGCCACATCTCTAACAAATAACCATTGCATAGTTGTTTTAAATTATCAATCACCATCCCATTGGTCTTACACCATTTGTTGTCAATCTAACTTCTTCTGAGACCTTCCATTGCGGGCTAAACCTAGAATAGAATACAAATTAATTGGAAATTCAGGCCCAACAAGCCTAAGTTCGTTAGGAAAACACCTCCACACATCTAATACCCTAATTTTTTCTTAAAACCTTAACAATATATATTTTTTAATTAAATAATAGAAACAATACATTTGATCTATAGCATTTTTTTTATATATTTTTTTATAGCATTTGGTAATCAGCAAACACAAATTATATAATTAAGTACATGTAAATTGTTGAATATGTGTTCTTTTGTCGTTAGAAATACTAGAAGTTATCAATTGGTTGGAACTTTATGAGTTAAGCTAATAAGAACTCATATCAAATAAAATATTTAAGAGCACTCACAGTAAAGTTGCTAAAATTATAACTTTTAACAACTCAAAAAACTACTTTATCTATTTTAACAACTCACTTTACAATACACTCAACATCAAAATATCTAAATTTTTAGCTTTTCATTTAAATATTCTTTTTTTATTACTTTTTTTATTCTTTCTTTATGTTTTCTTTGTTCTTTGTTTCCAAAGGTATTTTCAATCGTTCATTTGAACGTAGCAAGCACATTTTTTAAAACCTGACTTTTTTTAATAAGAATTTTTTTAATTGAAAAGTCATATTTTTGGAAATCCATGTTTGTCGTAACTATCATATTTTTGGATTTTTTTCCTTCAACTACCATGAATGTTGTTTATTAATTTTGTTTCTTCAACTGCCACACATGTATCATGTACGCTCAACATATGAGACATTTCTCTCACAAACACGTGGGCCCGACGCTTAGAGCATTTGAAAATTTCTCAACGATCTCATATATACTCCAATTGAGCTAACTATCAACCTATCAACACTATTTACATAAATCATATATTTAACTATGAACCTAACAAACCTCATATCAAAAGGCAAACATATTATAAAGGTCATTACCCTGTCCACTTGAAGTAGTTTTAGCAACACTAAACTACCAATGTAGTCCACAAAAAATTCACACACTAATTCTTTCCTCCTCCATTAGAATTCTTCTCTCCTCCAATTGAATCCTCTCCCTATCCCTCAACTCTTCCATGCGAACCCATTCTGCTTTGATGTGAAGACTTTCTTTTTCTTGTTCTTGTGACTCTTCAATATATTTCATCTTATTCGCCAAATATTCCCCAACATCTTTCTCACTAGCTTTTTCCTTTTGATTGGCCTTTTCGGTGATGGTCTCAACTTCAGGCGAAGAATTTAAAACAAGCATTGGATTATTTTGGGATACACCCAAAAAGGGTGAGTCAATATCAATGTTCCCTTCTATGATACTAGTGTACAATGGCAAGTCATCTTGTGAGTCCATAATTAGATAATGACACAACCTACTTATTAAAGATATTTTTACAAAGCATCCAAATCACGAAGAATATGAGATTATAAAACAAGACAACGAAAACCTATGTGGTTTGAACAAAAACATAGTAGGTTAAGCTGCTTGACATATTTGAAGTATTATAGATTCATTTATCAAGGATACAATGACTTCTTTGAAAGGTTAAATAAATGTAACTGAATGTAACTAGATAAGAAAAACTGAAACTTTTGGATGAATGTAACTGAAATTTTGAAAGAAAAAACTGACATTAATCATTTCAATAACATACTTAAAGTTAGTGGTCAAAGAAAATTATGGGTCCCTTAAATAAGAATCAAGTACATGAATGAATGTCAATAAGATGAACAACAACTAGATTATGATATTTCAAATAAAAGTATATGATATCATAGCCAAGGCTGGCCCAACAAATTTTGGGGCCTAAGGCGAAATTTTATATGGGACTTTTTTATATGTAAACATTAATTAAATAAAATTATATAATACTAATTAAATTCAGACTAATTTGATGTAAATAAAGAAATTGATAAATAATACTAATTAAACTAATGTTAATTTCATATAGAGGATTGAATATCATTGTTGAACCATAAATTTAAACAAAAAGAACTAAAAAAATATATATGTGAGGTCCGATTTTGTAGCCCAAAAGATATGGGTTCCCTCAGGCCCCAACGAACCCAGAACAATGAATTTGTAGAGAGCGGGTTGAAGGTTTAGGCGCTCACCGGCTTTCATGAAGCATCAACTACTTTTCTTTTATTGAAAAATACTAAGACCAATTTACAACTGGGGATGCTCCTCGGCCCATGGCCGAGGAGGTTTTTTCTTCCCCTCCCTCTCTTTTACACTTTGCTCCCCTTTCTTATATATCCCTCTCTTCCTCCTCCTGTTGATCATCTATTGGCCTCCCTTCTGACCGTCTGTCCCATCAGAGGTCATATTCGTGGTCAGGTGGCTCACCCTGATCGATGTTGCCCTGTCAAGGGGTTACATCCCCATTAATGCGGCCAGAAGGATTAGGTGAACGTATTCAATGCCGAGGTGACAGTTCGCCCAGGGCTTGCCCCTTCTCCGTACTTCTGTTGCCAACGCGTGGCACTGGGCCCTCTCCTCCTTGGATATTCCAGGAGTCCTTTGGTAGGGTGGTCCTCGTGTTTTTCCGAGGTCTCGGACGCCCGAGGACAGGGTCATCCTCGGACCCATCATGCATCCTCGGCGTGGGCCATTTGGGCCTGGCTTGGAGTGGGCCAAGGCTACCCGATTTTCTGGCCCCACAATATATTATTAAAAAAAAAAAAACTTACTTTAACTTAGATATATGACTATACATAGTTAAGTAAAGTTTTAATATAAAATTTAATTTTATATCTTCTTTTTAAGAGGGTGAGATAGATAGATATTATTTGGTGTGTAACTTTGTAGGAGATTAGTTTACAAAAATTAAAGTCTCAAATTATTAGGGGAGATTAGTCATCATTGATGATCTATCACATTTGTAGTTTTTTTTTTTTTTGAAACATTTTAAGGTTTCAATTGGGTTAAATTTCTAGTAGTCTCCTAATTTAGAAGCCTTATTAGAAATGAAAAAGAAAAATACTAAAGATACTATAAGATATTTATAATATAATGTAATAATGACTATAATTAATGAATTCCAATAACTTAATTTATTTGTGTTTTAATTAATTTTTTATGTGATTGGTGACATGTAAGTTAAGTCCATAGTAAAATTTGTGGTATCTTTAGCATCACTCATTAAAAAAAGTACTAATTATTTAAAAAATGTTATATTTTTATAAAATTTTGAGCCATTTAAGGAAAAAGATGGGGCCTTTTTTTGCTAGGGATTTTTTTTTTTTTTTGGTTTGTGGGGCCTTAGGCCTAGGCCTAAGTTGCCTAGTCCTTGGGCCGGCCTTGATCATGGCAAACTGAGCATCCCCTCTTAGTACAAATCAAAATTAACACATATCATGGCTCCACAAAAGGTTTACGTCCATCCATTTATATATCATGCCTCCACAAAAATTAACATTGATTAATAGGTCCCTTATTCAATGACATTAGACCTAATGAATTGAACTAATTGAAACCTTAGACACAGGTTGTTCATAAGTGTATAAACAGGTTATACATGTTTTCTAATTGCCATAAGTGTATAAACAATTGGACCTTATATTAAATGCAAAATTAACAAAAAATCAAATAAACTTCTTAGTTACTTTGTTGTGAAATTAAAAAGCTTTGTGTTGCACTACATCAATCTTTTCCTTTTGTTTTTCTTCTGATAAATTTGATTAGGCACGGAGTGAAAGCATAAAGAACAAGAACAAACAAACGCAAGAATGCAACTATATGTGAATTCAAAATGGAAAAATAGTTAAGAAATGGACATGCCAATTGATGAACCGAAACGCTTTGTTGCCAAGATTGCCGATCCCATGAGGAGCACTCCCTTCGCTGGCTAATAAGCAATACCTAAAACCAAACCCTAACCCTAACCCAAAACTGAACCCTAACCCAAACCAAAACCTAACCCAAAGATATCCATAGACCCAACAGAAGGAGGATTGGGTCTAGGCTAAGGGGAGAAATTAGGTGAAGGGAGTGGGAGCTAGGTGGAGGGAGGGTTGGGTGAAGGGGAGAGAGGGTTGGGCTAGGTAGGAGGGCTGGCTGAAGAGAGTCCTAGGTAGAGAGAGGTTCTATAGAGAGAGGCAGAGCTATTGTTTCTCTTGTTTTGCATTTGCGTGTGAGAGATAAAGATACTGAGATAGGGTAGAAAGAAAGTGTCATGCGTGAGAGATGGTGAGTGTGTGTGAATAAAATATTGTTTTTAACATATAACTTTCACCCCCCCTTGCCTTCATTAGTAGTTGCTCTGGAAACTCTTGCAACTAGAAGGGCGGTCCACTTTGTTCAAGAACTGGATTTGCGAGGTTCAATTTTTGAAGACGATTCAGAGGTATCCATCTTGGCTATAAAAAATCAGTACTTCCATCACCCATCCTGTGGTCACTTGATTAAAGACATTATGTCTTCAGTTATTTCCATTCAAAACTATTCTTTCTTTCATATACGTCGGCAAGGCAACGCTTTGGCACACGCTTTAGTTAGGAGAGCAAGATTGTCCTTTCCTATTTTAGTTTAGTTGGAATTTGTTCCTTCGAACATTTATAAGTTTTATGTATCTGATTTTTCAGCCATCAAATAAATTGGCCAGTCGGCCTTCTTCTTAAAAAAAAATAAATAAATTGGCCAGTCGGCCTTCTTCTTAAAAAACAAAAAAAAACCAGTGAGTTGCTAGAGATAGCAGCCATGAGTCAAATTATATTAAGTTTAACAACTTTGCTGTAATGTGTGCTTAGTGTTTGGGTTGCTAAAATGACTATTTAGTCATTTTAGCAACCTTATTGTGAGTGCTCTAAGCAAATAGGAACTCATATCATATAATTTCAAAGGGTCATGTTAACGAGTGCCATAAGGCATTGATTAACAATCCGATTAAAAAAAGTTTTTATAGGAAAAGGAAAAAAAACAATTAATGTTTTAACAGCTTTTTTCATTTCCCTTAAAAGTGATATTAAAACTTTCTTAAAATGGATTCTTAACCAATACTCCAACAACACTTATTAACATTTCATAATTTCAAATAGTAAATTGTTTAATTAAAAAAAGAAAAGGTTTTGCTGCATACTAGCACGCAATTGCATACTAGCACGCAATAAAACTTTTTTCATTAAAAAACTTTCTAACCTTTTATCAAAAATAATTAAAAATTACTATAATAACAAAATGTTGGGGAAAATGGACATTTGCCCATAATTTTCAAAGTATGCAGCAAAATGTACATATTTTGAAACTATACAGTGAAATGCCCATTTTTTTTAAAAACTCGATTTTAACAAAATCTAATTTTGTAGATATCCTCAAAATCGAGTTCTATTTATATTTTTAAGTAGAACTTGATATTAGCAATATTGAGTTTCACTTAAATTTTCATCGGCTCTTGTAGTATCTCAATGCCTTGAATACTTATAACAAGTACCAAGACTAAAGTTTCACTTAAATTTTCAAAATAAATTAAGTGGCAAAATATGAATAGAACTCGACATTATTAAAGTCGAATTTCACCTATAACTTGATTTTGTTAAAATTGAGTTTTAAAAATATGGACATTTTGCTATATAATTTCAAAATATAAGCATTTTACTGCATAGTTTATAAATTAAAGATAAATGCCAATTTTTCCTTTAAAAAAAATGTCATTCATATTTATTATAATACCAAAATAGCCATCCCATATCTACGAAATGCTAAAACCTCCCGAATATCCAAGGGCGAAAACAGACATTTGCAGTGAGATTCAGCAAAACCCTAGCCTTTTTATATTTTTGCAAACTCCTACTCTCTCGATTCGCTTCTCTGAAACCCTAGCTTTCACAAAGTAGCAGCCTCATCATCCCGACCCAAAATCCCAATCAACAATGCCGCCGAAGCTCGACCCCTCCCAGGTCGTCGATGTGTACGTCCGAGTGACCGGAGGTGAGGTCGGTGCCGCGAGTTCACTCGCCCCAAAGATCGGTCCGCTAGGTCTCTCGCCGAAGAAGATCGGAGAAGACATAGCGAAGGAGACTGCGAAGGACTGGAAGGGCCTGCGCGTGACGGTGAAGCTGACTGTGCAGAATCGTCAGGCCAAGGTGTCGGTGGTGCCATCGGCGGCGGCTCTGGTCATCAAGGCACTGAAGGAGCCGGAGCGTGACCGGAAGAAGACGAAGAATATCAAGCACAACGGAAATATCTCCCTCGACGACGTCGTTGAGATCGCCAAGGTTATGCGCCCTAGGTCCATGGCCAAAGACCTCAGTGGCACCGTCAAGGAGATTCTCGGCACGTGCGTCTCTGTGGGCTGTACGGTTGATGGGAAAGACCCTAAGGATTTGCAGCAGGAGATCTCCGATGGTGACGTGGAAGTCCCTCTGGACTGAGAGAGACAGAGAGAGAGAGATAGAGGTTCTTCTTCTATTTTAATTTTGAAAAAGAAAATTCGGATATTTTGGGAATTTTGTGATATTTTAAGGTAATTAGATGAATTGGATGGATAATTATTTAGTTTTTTCTTATGAGGAATTATGCTGTTTGTGTTTGATTTAATGATTTTTGTGATTAATTTTGCTTTTTTATGATTGTTTGGTTTGATTAGTTGTTGTTAGCCCTATGTAGATGGGCATTTAATATATATATATATATATAGATGAGTAGCAATGAAGTGTAAATTGGAGCTTATTTTCTGAATATGAGCGTCACTTTTTGGATCTCAAGAAGGTGTTTGATTGCTGCTTGAATTGAAAGAAGCTTTTCATTTAGAATTGTGATGGCTTTAGATTGTGCCACATTTTTTGTTCATGAATGTCTTTTGCCTTTGCTAGTGAAATGGCATTGTTAGTGTTTAGGAAAATCAAATTATGAAATGGGGTTGAAGGACTTGAAACATTGTAATCAATTTCATGTTTCTATCATATTATCCAACCTATTCATTTCAACACCATGGCTCTAATTTTTGTTGGCATTTCTCGTTGCTTATTTTCATTTCATTTGGACCATGTTTTGAAACATCTTACAACCTTAAATTGTTAAATGTAACATTGAAACTGCCACACAATAGTGCAGCCACACATAAACATCTGTTGTACTCTCCAAAATCTTATTAAGGCCCTACTTAAGGTGATGTTGTAGGAGGGCCTCGAAGCCGAGTGTCATCTCCTAGGATATTGCTGGTTGCAGTTTGAGTCACTAGGCTTATAATATATTAGAATCTATGGCTTCTTATAATAAAATTACTCTGGCTGATAGATAAATGTGAAGTAACTTTCTGTTTAGTGATACTCAACTCAAATGTTCTTCATTTTCTTTTTGTTGTTGGAATTTTCTTATTTGTTCATGGGAATGTCAATGCAAGATAGGGTGAATATTCCTAGTCTCTACATGAGTCAGACCAAAATGTATGCAGTGTAATTGTTTTACAGTTAGTGCAATACCATAAGGATGGTGAGATTGATGATTATTCCTATTGAATGATTGAAACTGATGGCAGGTTAATTGTGATTTGGGATTTATTTTCCCAACCAGATGATAGTGGTAGCTTGTTCTTGAGAAAACTAGAACTCAGTTTTTCGGCTTGCCCACCACTAAAATACACCAGTAATCTAGGGGTGATAAATCATGTGAAATGGAACTAGGAGATTTTGTTTATGCTCACATAGTACTTGGTATATTCATTGTTGGGTCAGCATATGTGAGAAGTGTAGTAAGACTGTAAGAATCATAGTCCTAGATGGATCATAAATGGAAGTAGTTGTTAAGTAATGGAGAAGTTTTAGAGAAAGTTCAATTTGTGTAGCTGGCACAGCTGCAGCAGTTTGTATTTATATTAGTAATCTGGTGTTCATAAATTATGGGAAGTGGAGTGGCTTGATAGATATTTGGCCCTTTTCAACCATACCTACCATGAAGGTGTTTGTTTTCTGGGGTCACTTTCTATGGGATGCTTGGATGGTTTAACAGTTTGTGTTTCGGTTAGTAATCTCAGTGACATACCATGGGAAATGGAGCTAGGATATTGTGTTTATGTATTTACATAGGCTTGATGGATATATGGCCATATTCAAGCTAGTAATCTATGTATTATGAATTGTGATCTACATAAAAAATAAAAATAAAAACAATCTATGCTTTGTGAGGAGTGGCTGATTCTGCTGCCCTTTGAAGTTATGAAATAGCATTGTTTGTATCTATTGAAGAAGCATCTGAATTTTTGCATCTCTAGGGTCTGATTTTGAATTGCTGTTTTTTGACTTTTTTCTTTCTGGCGTCAGTTTTTGTGATGGAAAATTGTTTTGATTGCTCCTTTTGCCAGGGTTCGGTTTTCCTGGTTAATATAAACCAGTTAACACTAATCATTGCCTATTATAATCCTATTGACACTAATCACTTCCAACATGCTCATCTCTAGATTAAAGAGGAAGTGGGCTTTAATTTTTGCGGGCATGGTTGATGGAAAGAATTAAATATGATAAAAGTGCACCGGCCCCTTCCCTTTAGTTTTGAATATCCTTCCTTTTAGTATTGAATTTCTTGCTAATGGGTGATTACATTCTATGTTTAAAATTACAAACATTCTGTGCATTTGACAGATAGCGACGCAATTGATGATTCCTTGTTTAATATCTTTTCCTTTTCATTTTCTAACAAGGTTAATGCTTTGAATATATCGAAATCATCCAACATTAATAATATAGGTCTGTCTACAAACCATCAACATATATAAGTTTTATGTTGCTCGAGAATGCTCAAGTTCATTGAAAAACCAAAGAGCCAAGCCTGAAGCCTGAACATAAAATTGAGTTGGGCGGTTAAGTCTAGCTTGATTTTCATGTAATATGAACAAACCTTATGCCGCTTATGCTCTAATCTGCATTATACAAGATGTAATGACTAGAAATTAATTAATTTATTTCCTATATTTTGGGAATGAAACATTGTGGGCCGCTTGCCAAATTCATCATGGTTAGTCAAATTCTAAGGTTTTGTTTGAGAGGTCACAAGAGAATAAAATAGAATAATCATAAGGGAATAAAAATAAATGGAATTGAATGTATTTAAGTAAGGGAAATAAATGAAAAAGAATGAAATTAAGTAACCTTAATTGGATGTTTTAAAATAAAAGAATGAAAATGAATGAAAATGAATGAAATATAAGTAATCTTGTTTGAGAGTAACATACAGAGAATGAAATTAATTAATTTTATGACAGTATTACTATTAGATCTCTATTTAAAAATAAAATGAATGAATATATAGGTGTATTTTGAGAGTTTTAGTAAAAAATTCATTAAATTTAATTAAATTCCCTCCTATTTTTCCCAATTTCGGGGGGAATAAAAATTTGAGATTTTAAGAGAATAGAGAGAAATTAGTGTTCTTTTCTATCCATTTTATTTCATTTCATTCTCTTTACTTGAATGTATTTAAGTAAGGGAAATAAATGAAAAAGAATGGAATTAAGTAACCTTAATTGGATGTTTTAAAATAAAAANTTTTATTGAGAGTTTAATGAAAACTTAGAGAGAGAGTGTGTACATGTTAAATGATAATTTAGAGAGAGAGAGAGTACCTATTAGTTTTTTTTTTTTTTTTTTGGTGGGGGGGGGGGGGGGAACCTATTGTGTAATGTTAGATACAATTTTTTGTTTTCACAATAAGTTGTGATTGCTACAACATCAATTTAACATAAGTCTACCAATTAATAGCATTTTTATTATGTCCTAAATCTTAATAATAAAATGTCACATCTATAGTTGTGAAATCAGTGGAGAATGTTATACTAATTGGACTTATTGAAACCTATTAGGATGCTTTTGGAGACTTTACTATACTTAGAACGGAAATTTGGTTAATGAAGTCTCTAGAAAACTTTCATATATATATATATATATATACACACACACACACATTTCGTTAAATGATATCTTGGACCTATCCAGACTTAGAACGGAAATTTGGATAACGAAGTTTCCAGAAAGCTTTCATATATATATATATATATATGAAAGCTTTCTGGAAACTTCGTTATCCAAATTTCCGTTCTAAGTCTGGATAGGTCCAAGATATCATTTAACGAAATTTAGAATTTGGTTTCCTCACTTTGTTTTTCCAGTAGATTTTTTTAGTGAAAATTATATATATATATATATATATGAAAGCTTTCTGGAAACTTCGTTATCCAAATTTCCGTTCTAAGTCTGGATAGGTCCAAGATATCATTTAACGAAATTTAGAATTTGGTTTCCTCTCTTTGTTTTCCTGTAGATTTTTTAGTGAAAATTATTGGCTTTAATATTTTTGGTAAAGGAAACTAAATAAGCCAATTTGGCCCTAGAAGACAATCTCTTTCTCCTCCATTCATTTTTCAGGAAGCTTTGGCCAACCATCCCTTTTCACATACTAAATTCGGTACCATTGTTGAAGGAAGTTTTCAGTTTTTTAATGCCCTTCAGTTAAGCTTGACCTATCCGTAATATTCTCTTGGTTATTTCTAAGTTTAGAGCCACTGCCTGCCCTATATAAACAGAGTTATTCATCACCTTTAGCTCAAACCCAACTTTTAACTCCCAAAAAAAAAAAAAAAAAAAAAAGCCCTAACCCAACTCTCAGATACTTTCTCTTGTCAAGTTTATTCACCATCCTGTGTATGACTCTCTTTCTCATCCAAACATAGGAGAAGAGAGATCAAATTGAAACCATCCCCATTACACATTAATGAATTCATTCAAATTTGTTTCAGTCCTAATGGCAAAGCAGCTCAGGTATACAATGAAGCCCTGGATTGAAGTTGCACCATCACTCCTTGATTTCCCATTGAGGCCCTCTAATGCCCCTGCATTGGAGACAATTGTGGAAGAGAGAGCTGAGGAAAACGACGACGATAACAACGATGAATGAGGATAAAATTTGGAACTTCAGCTATGGTTTCGGGTGGACTTGGTTTGTCTGTGGAGTGAGCTCTTTTTGGGGTAAGGGTGAGCAGATATATCCAGTAATAATAAAGAAAATCAGAAGTTCAACCGCAATGGAATAGTATTATTTTGAGTGGAAGAGTTATCAAAGATGTTCAACAGTATGTACTGTTTTTTTTTCATCTTTTGGTATGGCTTATAATATGATTTGTAATATGTTCTGTAACTTTGTGTATATATAATGAGAATCTAGTTATTGTAACATCATGTTCACGAGTTCATCACATACATTTTATATTTTGCTTGTACAAATGCCATGTAGAAAATCCCAAAAAGTGGATATAGTCCTCGCATTAGGCCCTCGAGAGTCGAGGGTTAGTACTTCAATTCAATTTAGAGGGAACAAACTTGGTACTGCATTAGGGCCTGAAGGAATCCAAACCCAGGTGTTTGTGTCGAGTTCTTTTCTCACATGTCATAAGTTAACGAGGGTGGTCAATTGATGGTCCGGGCCTTTAAATGGAGTTGAGTTTGGCAACCCCCCCCCTTACATAATGGGCTTGTGCCCCTCTTCTACTGCAGAAAGAACTTTTGTATATTTTCTGTATGATAAAATAACAAAGAATGGGTTAGTGATTAATTTTTAGTGGAAGATAAAGCAACATCAATGAACATAGAAGGATGTTCAAATTTACCCAAAGAACTTAGTATTCTCAACCGAACCAAAAAAAAAAAAACCCAAAGAAAAGCACTAGCTGTATTTACACTATACTTAAAATAAATAATTTAGTTACTATTAAAGCTTCATTTAGTTATTAATAAAACTCAGATTAACCCAATATATGCTTAATGTGAGACTCATCACACACCCATACTTAATCTGTATTCAATCAATCTAGAACATCACAATCTCCCTTACTTAATTTCTGCCATCCTCGTTAGATCCCATTTTGTGGGGCAATATCTTCAAGCCCACATGGTATTACTAGAGCCGGCTTAATACAAGTTGGGGCCTAAGTCTAAAAATTTAAATACACATTTATGTATTTAAATATCACTTAAATAATATTTAGTTTATTAATAATCAATTTAATTAATTTTTTGTACTATAATTTTTTTTATATATTTAAAATCCATTATTCTTGCTTTTTTATATGACTAGTTCACTTTAGCAATGCTAGAAACATTATAAATTTTATTACATAAGCCTTACAGACTGACTAATTCATCATCTATTCTTGCCACATTAGTTCGTAAGGTTTTTTTTTTTTTTTTTTTTGTGTAGAAACTTAACATTTTACATTTTCTTAATGGCGATTTTGGTTACTATAAATTTTTCTACAAAATGCTACAAGATGATGTGAAAGAGATTGTGATTGATGACATTTCAACAAGATAATAAATAAATATTTGAATTACTTATGATTGGTGGCACAACAATTTGAAAGACCTATGTAATAAAATTTGTAGTATTTCTAGTATCAACCAAATTTTGAGCTTTCTAGAGCATTCCCATTAAAGATGCTAAAAATGCTAAATGCTATTTTTTAGCATTTTTAGCACCTCAAATGATAAAAACACTCTTCCATCAAACATTCTAAATCCTAAAATATTTAGCACTAAGCTACAGTGAGCTTGTATCAATACAAGCTCACTGTAGCTGGATTGTAAAAAAAAAAAAAAGGTTTTTTATTCTCACAACTCCTCTCCTTTTTCAGTTCTCTCTTCTCTCTCCCGATGGATGTGATTCAGCGATGGTTCTGGTCCGACGATGTTTCTGGTTCGGCAATGGTTGTCTGATAGTCATGGGTCCGATGTGGTCTAATGGTCCGTTGTGGTCTGATGGTCTCCCTCTGTTCTCTCTTCTCTCCCTCTATTCTCTATTCTTTGTTCTCTCTTCGTGGGTCTGCATAGATCGAAGGAGTCATGGGTCGAAGTGTGGGTTTTTGGTTTGGAGCGTGGATCGAAGGAGTTGTGAGTGTGGATTGAAGCATGGGTTTGATTGTTCGTGGGTCGGAGTGTGGATTGAAGGAGTTGTGGTCTGATTTGGTTGATTTGGTTTGTGGGTTTTTTTTGGTTGTGGGTTGTGGTCTGATTTGGCCGTGGTTTGTGGGGGGTTTTTTTTTTTCTTTTTTTTCTTTTTTTTGTTCCCTCTACTGTTGTTTGTGGTTGCGGTGGATTTGGCTGGTGGCAGCGGTGGTGGGTGGATGTGGTGGCCGACGGTGCTGAGAACAGTTGGGTTTAGAGAGAGAGAGAGAGAGAGAGAGAGAGAGGAAAAATAAAAAAAAATGAATAAAAAAATAATAAAGAAAGAATATTTAAATGGAGTGTTAAAAAAAGAAGAAGAAGTTTTGATGGAAGAGATATTGTAAAGTGATGTGTTATATGTTATAAAATTGGTTTTTGAGATGGTAAATGCTAAATTTATTAGAAATTTTGATGGGAATGCTCTTAATAGGGAAAAAAATTGTACAACTCAAGTTATTGGCCCCCACATTTGGAGGTCTTTCTCTAGTAGTGGACTTTAGAGCACTAGCATCTGGGAATGGGAATCGGTTAATATTTTAACATCTGAAAACCTGTTTTATCTATTATACCAACTCACTTTACAATACACCTTGCATCCTAGTTTTTATTTTTACATACAACATATTAAAATAATATAAACTATTTAATAAAATAATAAAAAATATTATTCTCTCTCTTTCCTCCCACTCTTTTTTCTCTTCTCCCACAACCACAAATATAACCAACCACCACACACCAACAATCAAAACTAGCCACCTCCACCATAATCACAATCACAGTCACAACCACCACCACCACCACCACCAGCATCAATAGCCACCACTGCCAAATCCATATCCATAAACCCAAACAAATAAATAAATAAACCAAATCAAACCCTTTTTTGCAACAACCACAAAACCAAGACCAGAGGCGACACATGGAGAGCAAAGCCATGACCACCCATGAGCACCAATGGCCCCACAACCACCCTAACGATCTGAACCCACCCACGGCGAGCTATGACCACCCATGAGCACCCACCAGCCCATGATGATCTAAATCCCACTCACCTATAGCCTCCACGCTGATCTGAAGCTCAAAAGCCAATCTTGAGAGAGCTTCATCATGAGAGGAAGAGAGAATCTTCACCATGAGAGGAAGGGAAGAGAGGAGTTTGAAGAAAGTTAGAGGAAGGGAGAGAGTGTGTGAGATTAAATTATTGTTATTATTGTTATTATTATTTTTTTTACAATTTCATGAACTATAAGGTTGCATATATGCAACCTTATTGTAGTTGGGATGTAAAAATTTTTGGGTTTACATACCTAGATGGAGTATGAATTTAAGGGTTTAATTGCTAAAATAGCAACTGGGGGGTTTTTACCCCCCCCCCCCCCCCCCAAAAAAAAATGCTAGTGCTTTTAGGCCATGACCTAAGTTGCCTAGGCCTAAGGGTGGCCTTGTGTATTATTTAGTTGGCTATGATATCATTTGTAATTACTCAATGATAAGAACTAGTCTGATCAGATACTCTTTCAATATAATATATATCACTTATTGACCCCATATATATTTGGATGCCTTTCTCTAGTAGGTGATCTTAGGCCATGTCCTAAGTTGCCTAGGCCTATGGTTGGCCTTGGGTATTACATGGTTGGCATTGATACCATTTGTAATGATTCAAGGAAAAGAACTATTCAAGTTAGTGACTTTTTAAGTAGTCTTTAAAAGGTCAAGAGTTAAACTAAAACATTTGAAAGTTAGGAAACCATTTCAAAATTATAAGAAAAAGGTGAAGAGCCAAATATATAATTAAGCCAAAATGAAGTAAGACAAATTTTCTTTTCCTAATATGGCTCACTATTGCTCTTTCTCCTAGTCTTAGATTCGGACTCAAGCTTTCACGACTCAACCGCTTTCCTCTTGTCAAGACTCAAAATGTGTCATTCTTATAAGGGTAATATTCGGGGGTGCCACCAATATTCTAATCTATAACTTTATTATCATATATCATATAGATTAATTATAAAAATAAAACAAAAAGACTCACCGACCAATGATAGGTCACCCTCAACCTTACATAACCAAAAGAAAAAAAGTTTATCATATAGAATTCATTATATTACCAATGTTGTTTGGACACGTAGTGCACTTTGAACCACAATGTAGTACAAGTACTTAAAAATAAGAAAGCAACTTCCGCAATTTTTGAAACATATTATTGGGAATGTGATGGAAAAGAGAATAAAATTAGAGTAGGGCGGTGATGCTGGTCGATTTCATCGCATCACCATTTAACAAAAATACATTTGTGGTGATTGAGCTATAGTCGGCTATTTTGGTATGTTTCCTTTGTTCGAATTCATGAATGAAACATAGACCACTAGATTATATTTTGTTGTTCAATTAAAGTGTCAGCGACTGCGGTAATTATAGATTATTAGGCACGTTTTAGTAGCTACAATCAGTCAACTATTAGTACAATTATTATTTTTTTTTTTTAAGTCATTAGCTTCTCCACTATCTGACGCCGCCACTTGAAAGGGCATGTATGATGTATCATGTACATATAAGTTCACTCTTACTCTACAGGGTTCAAAACATTAATAAATAAATAAAACACTATGAAATTAGAAAATTTTCATATGGTAAATCTTAGGTTCTTGTTGGAATAGCTGAAAGTTTTAATCGATTCATTGTGAGTGTACTTAATTATATAGGGTTTTAAAAAAAAAGACTTACGTGGCTCAACATTAACCCTATGTCAACATGTGCCGTTTAGAAGAAAGTTTCACTAAGAAAATATGAGATTACAAAGTTGGCACAAAGGCACTCTAACAAACTCAAGCACTAAAAAAACCCAAGGAGTTATCTATCATAGAAATATAAGAAAGAGAAAATTATCTTTTTCATTTACCATTATAGTAGAACAACACAACTTAATTGAAAACAAAAGTCCATTGTGGTATTAGGGATTCCTTGGATAAGGAAGACAACGAAAGTTAGGATGTATCTTTAGTTGTTGCCTGCACAATTACTAGAAGATTGTTATGAGATCAGCTTCTCCCCTAAGGGTTTAATGGTCACACTCTAATGGTAAAGTCGGTTCATGATTTTATGGAAATGAAAGTGTACTTTTGTGGGTGGAAAATGGATTATACCTTTTTTTTTTTGGTGAAAGACGGTAACATTAAAGAAAACTAAACAACAAAAGAAGAATCAGGACATATCCTAAAGGAATACATCCCATTGAGGTCTCCCTCAAAAACATCTAAAATGTCCACAGGAGGACTATCATAAATAAGAAAATCAGCAGCCATCCTTAAGCACTTCTTAGCTAAACCATCAGCACACTGATTTGCTTGTCGGAAGCAGTGTTTGATACGGACTTGGTCAAATCTGTTCATCAACTGTCTGCAGTCATCCAAGGTAGGAGAGATAATGTTGTTGACATAATCTGGATTCCCTAAAACATCAACAATTGACTTGGCATCCATCTCAACTTCAAGACAACAAATATTTAAGTTGTAACAGAGCTGAAGGCCTTCACGCAGCCCCCACAACTCAGCTGCAAAACTGGAAGTGACCCCAATCCACTTGCTAAACCCAGCAACCCACTGCCCATTTGCACTCCTTACCAAACTCCCACAACCAGCCAGCCCGTGAAGCCCCATGCAAGCCCCATCTGTGTTCAATTTCTTCCAGCCTTGCCCAAGTCTCTCCCACCGAATACATCTAGTAATTCTATGATTTTCCATCCTTGGAGTTGCCACACAGTGAAGAAACTCCCTAGCTGGGTACACAATCTCCACAACCAAGTTAGGACTTCTAGCTTTCCCATTAAAAATAAAACCATTCCTACTCTTCCAAACATTCCAAATAGCAAAAGGAAATACAACTTTCCAAGGGAGACCCGTATCATGCAGCTTAGCATTAGATCTTGTAATAAGAGACAACCAATCAATCAAGTTATAGTGCCAAAAGTCAAAATTAGAAGCATTGATCCCTAGCTGATACCACACTTGCTTCAGATGAATGCAATCTCTCAAGGCATGAAGAATGGTTTCAGCACCATTGCAGCAAAACTGATAGACCTCATCTTGAACCACTCATCTTCTTCTTAAACAACACTTGACACCAATACTATTATGGGCACACAGCCAAAGAAACATTTTAATTTTTGGAAGCAAATCAACCTTCCAAATCCAGCTAGTTGAAAAAGCATTAGTATTAGAAGACTCCATAAAAAACCCATAAGCACGTTTGACATCAAAAACCCCCTTAGGAGATCCGGCCCAAGTCAATTTGTCTGAGCCACCACCTAAGGTTGACATAGGAACTGTACTAATCATCCCCTTGACTTCATCAGTTAAGTCAAACGTAAGCTTCTCCCAATCCCAGCCCACATCAAGCATAATATCTTTAACTTTCAAACCATTGGCTTCTTGGGAAATAGGCCCTTGAATCAGATTTCTAAGGGGGCCCCCATTCATCCAATTGTTGTGCCAAATGTTCAGGTTACTATTTTTTGTCACCAACCAGCTACTTCCCTTATTAAAGGTGCCCATCCCTTTCTTTATAGCTGCCCAAATTGAAGAGCAATGGAGAGTATCTGCATTTGCAGCTTCTCTTCTTCTTTGGCTGCAATACTTCATCTTGCAAAACTCTCACCCACGGAGCCTCCCCTTCCGTGTGAAACCTCCAATTAAGTTTGGATAAAAGAGCCACATTCCTCCCTTTGGCTGTTTGCAACCCCAATGCCCCTTCATCGTTAGGCTTTGTCACCTTTTCCCAACCAACCCAATGTATCTTCTTGGTTGATTCTGTAGACCCCCACAGGAAATTTCTATTAACTCTATCTAACCCATCCAAAACCCTTCCCGAAAGGTAAGAACACTGCATGATGTACGAAGGGATAGCAGCCAATGATGATTGGACGAGCACCTTACGCCCAGCTAAGGATAAAACATTCGCCTTCCACCCGGATAATTTCTGCTTCACTCAATCCAAAATAAAATCATAATCATGCAAGGAAGAACCCGGCTGCTTTAGCGGAAACCCTAGGTACTTCCCAAGAAACGGCGTTGAAGCAAAACCCAATATATCATAAAGTGACTCTCTAGTATCCCTATCCACATTTGGAGAAAAATACACCCTTGACTTAGCTTCACTCACCGTTTGCCCAGAAATGCTACAGAAAGTATCCAAAACATCTCTAATGGCTGCACTGTTCACCCCATCAGCTTTGGCAAAAAGGATCAAATCATCTACAAAGAACAGATGCGAGAAGGCAGGGCCACTCTGAGATGCCTTCACTGGATGCCAAAGATTCCCACTACACTTCTCTTCAATAAGCTACCCAAGATAGTCCATACAAAGGATGAATAAATACGGAGAGATCGGGTCTCCTTGCCTTATACCTCTAGAGGGGAATAATGGGTCAAGGGCTTCTCTATTGAATAAAATTGAAGTAGACACTGTTGACACACAGCTCATTATGAGGTCAATAATGTCCATCAGGAGATTAACCCGTATAAGCATATCTCTAATGAAACTCCACTCTAGCTTGTCATAAGCTTTCTCCAAATCTATCTTAAGAGCCATATAACCAGTCCTCCCCTTCTTCTTCCCAAGGCCATGAATGACCTCTTGAGCAATAATAATATTATCAATCCCTTTCCTCCCCAGAACAAAGGTCATTTGCATTGGAGAGATGAGTTTATCCAAGTAGGGCCGTAACCTTGCCATAATAATTTTAGTAACCACCTTATACATTGTATTACACAAACTAATGGGCCTATAATTACCCAAGGTTTCAGGACCCTGACTTTTTGGAATCAAGGCAATATGGGTACAATTCAAAACCTCCGGCACTCTTCTATCTGCAAAAATCTTTTGTACCTCTTCAACCACGGAATTCCCCACAGTGTGCCAAAACTTTTGGAAGAACCCCGCATGAAGCCCATCCGACTCCGGGGCTTTGAAAGGTTTCAAAGACCACAGGGTTGCCTTAATCTCAACTTCAGAAGCCCCCCCCCACTGATATTCTCCTTCTCCAAATTCGAGAGCCTAGACTGCCACTGAGAAATAATGGGATCCACTCTAGGCACACAAGAAAGAGAAGACAAGAAGACCTGATCAAAACCACACCTAATAAAGTCCTTTATCTCCCCCTCTTCATGGATCCACTCCCCCACTGCATTTTTTATAGCCAAGATTTGATTCCTCTTCCTTCTAATCAAAGTCAAAACATGGTAAAAATTTGTGTTACGGTCACCCTGAATCATCCAATTCACCCTTGACTTCAAAGCCCACAACTCCTCCTCTTGATCCAACACCAGGTCCACCTCCCTTAGCGGCTCATTTTCCAACTTCACAAGAAATTCCGAAGGCCTAAGGGCAAGAGCTCTTTGAATACCATTCAGCCTTGACATCAAGTTCTTTTTTCTAGTGAAAATATTCCCAAACTGATTTTTATTCCACTCCTTCGCTTTTTGAGTAAAAACATTAATAGCATCGACTAGCCTATTATTTGTCTCCCATGCTAGATGCACAATAGGAAAAAAGGAAGGATCCAACAACCAACTAGTCTGAACCGAAAAGGTCTAATCCTACCACTTTGGGTTCTTGGCTGAGTCTCCAAGAGCACTGAACAATGATCCGAGTGACACCGAGTCAAATCAGTTACTCTAGCATCTGGGTAAACCACACACCAACTCGGGTTCACAAAAAATCTATCAATTCTCTCCTGAATTAGAGCTTGAATCTCCCTTCTATTTGTCCAAGTGAACCGGGGTCCCGCAAACCCAATATCCATCATATTACACCTATCCAAAAACTCCTTAAAAAGTAAAGACCTATTGACACTCACTGACCTACCCCCAAATTTATCCTTGCCAAGGAGGGGTTCATTAAAATCTCCTGCTATCACCCAGGGCAAATTATGCAATTCAGCAACACTCATCAGATTTTTCCACAAAATTTGCCTTTTGGCACATCTAGGACTAGCATACACAGCAGATAATAACCAGCTATCGTTTGTAAAACGTACCTTTACCTCCGCATGAATTTCCTGTTCAGTACTTGAAAGTACAGCCAAATCAACCCTAGCAGCATTCCACAAAATCTACAAACCCCCTGCATAGCCAATAGTTTTTGTATGAAAGGCTTCATTAAAAGGCAGCAACTCTGTGATCTCCCTAGCTCTAACACCCCCAACACGAGTTTCCATGACAACTAAAATAACTGGTTTATGACTCTGCACTAGTTCACCCACACGCTTCTTAAAAGTGGGCTTCAAAGCACCTCTGCAATTCCAAATAATAACATTCATCAGACACTATTGAGAAAGAAAGGAACAATTTAACACTGAGGATCCTCAAGGATGCTTCTTGCTTCAAGCTCCATCTCCTCCGTCTCACCACCTTCCATAGCACAATGGTTTGAGATATCTGAGGTAGAAGCTCCCCCAACCGCTTGCATGCCTTCATTAACTACGGTATCTCTGCCAGGCAGCACCGCTCTGTGCTCATCATCTATTCCCATACTGGTCTGCTCACCCTTCATGCTTCCTTGACTAGAGAGAGCCGAAAAAACCCCAAGATTCTGTTCTGCCTTACTCGCATCTTGCTTAGGACAAAAACCCCTCTCTTCCGATTTACCCCTCGAAGACCCTGCGCCGGCATTGAAATGAACACCATCAACATCACCGAATCGGAATTTTCCATCACTGCTGCTGCGTTGCCCATCATCTCCAACCAGACCGGCACTCATTTGATTAAAGCCAATGCGATTTGATCTCAGCACTCCACCGGCGCTACCTTGGTCTCCGTTGATATTCTTCTTACGAGGTGCCCCTTTCTTCCCTTTAACTGATGTAAGCCTCAGAGAGTTTGGAGTTGACTTGGTTTGATCTAACATGTGGCTTGAATCACCACTCAATAACATTAGAGTTGGGCTTTGTTGGGCCTAATACTTACCTTCCTGTCTAATGCTTTGGACCGTAGAGGCAAATTGGGCCTTCTCTAAAAATTTATGTGGAGACAACTTTCTTTTAGACTCTCTATTTAGTCCTCCAACACAGCAGCCCGATCCGAGTTCCCCTTTCCCACATATTCAGCGTTGCTGTTACTCATTTCACTACTTTTTCGTACTTAGGTCCCATCACTCCTCAACAGTTTAGTCCCATTCTTCCTACGCGCTACTATAATCCAAGGCCCGTACACACCCTCGCGCACATCCGCCTGCTCTGTACTTTGCTCAGAATCACGTAGCACATCACTGGTCCCCTCTCTGCAAAATGGATTATACCTCATACGCTTAAAAGGTGCCTTTTATACTTGCAAAAGACATCTTCCCCACCTCCATGGGCTGGGCCTCGAAGCCTAGATTACTTTGATTGAATTGATGCTTGTTGTTCTGGTTTGACCATGTTTAGGGAACAATTGGGTGGTTCAATTTTTAGTCCTACCTTAGTGGGGGAGGGAACATGTTGAAGTGCATTAAATGCGATGAGAGGTTGTTGGGGGTGTAATAAATGCAAAAATGACCGCTATCTAGCATGACTAGCAATGCCTTTAAGCAAGGGTCTTGGTGATATGATGAGAACAACAAGACGATCTCCCTGAGTTCGGTCCCATCCAAATGAAGGCAATTTGCCAATGTTGATGATTTCAGTAAACTTTGATCCATTTGTGTGCGTGTGAAGGGAACGAAGAATGAAGGTATGTCTCTCTTTAAATGTTTGGTTACATGAAAATAATAAAAATGGAGTACTTCTTTTATTTGGTTCCTAGAGAGAAATCAAGATAAATGAACAATGTTATATATATTTGATATAATTAAAAATAATCGATTATTGAGAAAAAAAAAAAAAATGAGAGAGGGCCTGGAACCATCTCTATCATTTGGAGCAAAAACCCAAGAGAGAAGAGAGGAGCTAATAAAAGGCTCATCCCATTTTCAAAAAATAGCCTAGAGAGCAAGGTTATGATTTAAGAGTAATAAAATTTAGGCAAATATACATTTTACACCCTATAAATTTGAAAAATTTTCATTTTAGTTCAATAAGTTTAAAAATTGTTAATGTAGTCCAATAACTTCGAATAATTGTCATTTTAGTCTACTAAGTTTTTTTTTTTTTTCTCAATTTTATGGTTAAAATAAATTAAAAAAATAATCCCTAAAATTATTTTAAAATGTTAGAAATGTGGAATGACATTATTTTAAGAAAGTTAACAAAGACTTTTAAATTTTTAACGGTATTGAATGGAAGAACTAAAATGACCATGTTATCAAAGTTAATGAAGTAACATAGTGTCTAGTTGGGCCATCTATTATTTAAAATAGATTTAGTAGGAAGGATGTTCCAAGCTATTCCCCAAAGTAGATATTTCAGTCTTTCATTATTTTGAGTTTTCAAAGAAGCTTCCATAAATTCCATTTTGTTTCGAGGTTCTAGGTCTTGGAATTTAAGGGTTCATTTGGTTGGAGGGGTGGAAAAGTGGAAGGATAGAAAAGATTTTAATTTCTCTCATTTTTGTTTGGTTGGGAGTGAAAAAGTGGAGAAATGAAAAAATTGAGTTTGTATAAATTTACTCATATACCATTGTTAAAAAATGATGCCCAATTAAAATAAAAAAGTGACAAAAAAATTCACCTAAATTTATTAGAAAATAAAAATCACGTCTAAACAAAAATTCACATCTAAAAAAAAAAAAAAAAGCCAAAAAAAAAAAAAAAGAGAAGCAGAAGAAGAGCAATGTATTGGACGAAGCCTGCCTAGGAAATCAAAAGAAAAAAAAAAAAAGAAACAAAGAAAAAAGATGAAAGAAAAATAAAAGAAGGAAGAGGCAACGTCTAGACCAGAGGAAAAAAAAAAAAAAGAAGAAGAAGAAGAAGAAGAAGAAGAAAAAGAGCAACGTATTGGACGAAGCCCAAGTGCAAGTGCACATGGGCATTTTCGTCATTTACCTATCAAACTCCCCCTCACTTAGTTTTCTCCACATTTTGAAGAGAAAACTTTTTGGTGGGCTCAGTGAGAGAACACCTGGGCCCCACTATCATTTTCCTCTCTCCTTCTCCCAACCAAACTCTCTCCAAAAATTTTCTCTCTCTCTCTCTCTCTCTCTCTCTCTCTCTCTCTCTCTCTCTCTCTCATATTTTCTAAAATTCACTCTACCAAACACACCCTAAGGGGTTGATCTAAATGGAAAGTAACCTTGACAGTAAAGTTCCCAAGCTTTTTTTTTTTTTGTCCAAAGGAATTTTTCAAGTGAGGAGGAGGATGGAGCGGTGATTTTGGATATATATCGTATTTTGAATTCATAAGAAAAAGAATGGAGAGTGTGTTGGTATCTTTGGGTTGAATCAAGTTGGGATTTTAATTGAAAAAACCCAACAAGTTTCGTTTGGGACTGTTCCTAAAGGGATAAGGAATAAATTTTTTTTTTTTTGGGCGAAAAACACATTTTCGTCTCTATATTTTCAAGCGATTCCTACTTTGGTCCCTAGATTTTATTTTTACCACTTTTAGTCCCTATTAGAAAAAAAAACGCCATCTATTTTAGTCCTTTCCATCAGTGCCCTAATGGCAGAGTCCTATGTGGCAGACGAAACTATTAAAATAATAATAATAAATTTTATTTTGGCATTAAAAAATGCCACGTCAGCATTTAAATTTAAAAAAAAATTAATTTATTAATTTTGAACTAAATAAAAAATAAAAACAAAATTAAAAATCAAAATTTACATGAATTAAGATCTAAAAGTATCTTGAACAAGAATACTAACCCAGACTTAAGATCTCAAAATTAAAAACCCAAAATCATGAATAACTTAAACAATAAGATCACAAAATTTTTATTCAGGCTCAATCATCGGAGTCTCCACCGACAAATGGAGACTTACTGTGCTCGGACTTATACAACCAAATCGATTTCATCGCTGTCATTGTTGTTTTGATCATGATCATCATTATATGCTACAGGTAACAAATCCAACATAAAACTTTTATCCATTTTCCCATTTTTGTCAATCTCAAATTCTCAAACTCTTTTATATATATATATATATATATTATTTAGTACAAGAGAGAGTTCGGTGGTGAACATGGTGTTGACGACGCTGCACATTTCGTTCCTAGCGTTTGTAATAATAATGCGGTTTTGTCAAGGTGAGTGGAAAAATTTTATGAAACCGGGTCACCCGAAAAGCCCAGCTAGGTTCTTCCCGAACAAAGCTAAAGGAGTTTTCCATGGGGCATCTATAGTATATGTGAGCTATATTGGATACGATGCCATTTCAACCATGGCTGAAGAAGTCCATGACCCAGTGAAAGACATACCTGTCGGTGTGTCTGGCTCTGTTGTCATCGCACCCTCCTCTATTGCCTTATGGCAGCTTCAATGTCTATGCTTATGGGTGTTCTTCTTGTTTCGCTTTGGGGCTTAGTGAGAGAAGATGTGGATTGCTGTGGTTTTGGGAAAGAAGATTGAGATTAGTTCAGGATCGTTGTTTTGGATTGCTGGGGTTTGATCATTGGATGGGTTTTTGTTCTTCAATTTGAAGGGTTAGGGTTTGTGGGGATTGGGGATCAAGAGATAGTGGGTTTTGTGGATCTGATGTTTAATTTTGTGATTTTATTGTTTGAGTTATTCATGATTTTGGGTTTTTAATTTTGAGATCTGAAGTCTAGGTTGGTGTTCTTAGTGTTCTTGTTCAAAATACTTTTAGATCTTAATTAATGTGAATTTTGATTTTTAATTCTGTTTTGATTTTTTTATTTAGTTAAAATTAATAAATTTATTTTTTAAATTTAAATGCTGATGTGGCATTTTTTAATGTCAAAATAAAATTTTTTATTATTATTTTAATAGTTCCGTTTGCCACCTAGGACTCTGCCGTTAGGGCATTGACGGAAAGAACTAAAATGGATGGCGTTTTTCTAAATAGGGACTAAAAGCAATAAAAATAAAATCTAGGGACCAAAATGGAAATCGCCTGAAAATGTAGGGACGAAAATGTGCTTTTCGTCTTTTTTTTTTAATCTTTTTTTTTTTTTTTTGGGCAGAAAGGGTAAGGATAAAGTTTGGTAATGATAGGCTCTATGCTTAACTGAACTTTATAACAAGCACTTTAGTCACTAGAGCCTTGCTTTTCTAAATTCCTTCCATAAACCAGGATGATTGATTCCTCTTATTAGCTTTTGAAAAGAATTTCCCTTTCAACTATTTTGATTTCAATAAATGAACCCAAATTTTATCTTGTCTTGATGTTACTGCCCAACCTAATTTTGCTAACATTGCTTTATTAACATGTTTTATCCTTCTTAAGCCCAAACTCCTATGTTTGAATTACATAAACTACTTAGGGACAAAGTGGATTTGATATTTCCAAAACCAATTGTTGGTGAATTTCCTCATGCAAGAGTCAATGGCTTGATGATTAGATTTTGAGAGGCTGTACAGGTTGGTACTTATTATAGTTGATAGACGTATAATGTTACTTTGATTGGACAATTTGGCCCCTGTCCTTAGAGCATTCACATCAAAAGTCTCAAAAAATTTAGCATTTAGCGTCTGAAAAAGCTACTTTATTTATTTTAACAACTCATTTTACAATACACCTAACATCAAAGGTTCTATATTTTTTACCACTTCATTTAAATATTCTTTTTTTTAATTATTTTTTTATTCTTCAATATATATTTCTTTCTCTTTCTTCCTCTTTGTCTCTCTCAACTCAACAAACTCACACAAACCATCTCGACCTAGCAAACCCATATTCACCACCATCGGAAAAAAAAAACACCAGCCACCCATACCCACCTATCTATCCAACAAACTCACACTCTTCCATCTCAACCCAGCAAATCACACCTACACCCACACATACTGCCACTAGCCACCATCGGCCACACCTACAACCACAACCACAACCACCAAAATCACAAGCCCAAAACCACAACAACATCCACCACCAATCAGAAAAACAAAAACAAAAACATTAGATATGTGCAAGACCATTGGAATTTAAATCAATATTAGAGAGGAAGAAGAAATAGAAGGACAAATCCAACATTGAACCCAAACCCAAACCCACAACGATGATCAACACACGGCAAAACACCCAGCGACGATCAACACACGACAACACATGGAGGAAAAATCTTCGAATGGAGTCAATCCGAGAGCAGGATCTACATGACAATCTCCACACCGATGCTGATTTTGAGCCAAAAAAAAAAAAGCTTGATGTGAGAAAGAGGGAGATGAAGAGGCAGAGAAAAAGAGAGAAAAGGTAGAGAGATCAAAAAGAAAGAGAAAGAGAGAAAGGGTAGAGAGAATGAGAGATCAAAGGAAAGAGAAAATATTAAAAAATTATAACATCTTGCTATAGTGCACTCTCATTTTTTTAGAGTGCACTGTAGCAAGATGTCAAATTTTTTAGCATATGGCATCTTTGATGGAGTGGATTTTTGTGGTTATGAATAGCACCCTTGATATAAATGCTCTTATATAACATAAAAAGAAATTTGTGTGGTCATTAGAAAAACTAAGGATATTATTGATAATTGAAAAAGAATTCTATTTTCACTTTTTTCCGTCTAAATTGGATGGAATTGGAAACAAATATGTAGGCCTTGCACCTAGATAGAAAAGTCTTTTCCTTTACTATTTTCCTCCCATTCTTTCTCTTTTTAGCTCCAAGTTTCCTCCCAAAAACCATAATGTTTAAGGCCTGTATTAAACATGATAAAATTTGGCTGATGATCTCTCTCTCTCTGTAAGTGTTTTTGTGTGGAAATAATTTCTAATTGAAATTGTGTTCATGATTATGTGTTTAGATGCCAAACATTGGGTGTTTATATATAACTAAGATTCTTGGAAAAAAATTATGTTTGTTCAACTGTTTTGGTCCTTTAGAAATTATCACTTTTGCCGTTCACTATTATTATTGTTAGGATGCAATTTGAGTGCCTAGCCCAAGGGATGGATGGGTTTAGGCCTAAAAAGTCCAATACAATAAATTTGTAGAGAATGAGTTGGAAAACTGGGCTTTAATGAGTTAGACAATAAGTAAAGTAGATCCAAATGACAAGAAAGTAAAGATAGACTGGTTTAATCTAAAGAAAATCATCATCGGCACAATTCGAGGATATTAGTTCTTATATATTTCTTCTCAAGTTCATTTATGGGTTCAACTCTTGATTGCTACAGTGTTTTTCTCTTAATTTCTCGATCTCTTTCCTTCAGGGTCCTCCTCCTATTTTATACTATTTTCCTTCTTTTATCTCTACCCTCCACGTATAGAGTAGATTGTTGATGTTGATCCTTGTCACATTAGCACCATCCTGAAGTCTTTGGGAAGTAGTTGTAAGGTTGAAAACTACTGTTCGGATATCACTTCCTCATTAATGCGGTTAGAGAGTTAGTTGCAGAGCATTCAATGCGGTGGTAACAGCTTTTCCTAAGATATTTTCCAGCTCCCATTTGTCTTGTACGTTCATAATGCATATCCTTATCAATAGAACCTCCTGGAATGTTACTCTAGATGAAAAAACACATTTTTTGACCTCTGCTTCGTTTAGCTAAAAAGATACTCTTCCTTAGCCTACCTTCCCCAACCTTCACAGTCATAGCTTGCTCGTGAAGCTCTAAGTCTTACATCTTCCTTACTGTTGATTTGTCCTCAGACTACTGAGCCTCCTTGGATAAGGCACGAGACCCAACATATATTTTTGGGCCCCTTATCCCTACAATTTTTTTTTTTTTTTTTTTTTTGTGTGTAAAACTTGGAAATATTATTTATTTTTTAGGTGAAAGAATATTAGACACTTTATAGAACATAATATTAATTCTCAATATTTTCAAACGTTTGAATATTGGACATATAAGTGTGTCTCAATGTGATACCCTAGTTTATATGGATTGTGGACTACATTAATAAGATAATAAGCATGTTTTGTGCAATCATGTATTGAGTCCTATGTCAGACGCTTACTAGGTTGATATTGGGCTATATAAGTGATTACAAAGAGCATTGATTGTAACTTAACTCATTTGGGGTATAGGCATAGCACATATACAACTAGCATTTTCCTCGAGTAGTGACAAATGATATCAAAGTCATCTTGTTTACACCATGTGATAGGGGTGATAATTCATGTTAGTGTGTTGTGTTCATGTTGTATCAACTCATGATTATTAGACTTTGCAGGTTAACACAAACACTTGACATAATTATTAATCATATCAGGATTTCTCGACCCTAACACAACCTGTATATAAATAGGTTGACACGACATGACTCGAATAACTCGTTTAATAAATAAGTCATGTTAAGGTCAACATGACCTAACACAACCCATTTGATAAATAGGTCAGGTAGTCAAGTTTAAATGTTTACTTTCCACAAATAATCTGTTAACAATTATCATATTTTATAGAATGTATAAGTATACAACTAGATTCCAAACAAAATCACTTATTACAACCATAAATTTTGAAGGGTAAATTGGTAATATTGACCTTTAGTTAAACTAGTTCAAGCTAGTTCAAACAGGTTTCACATGTCAAACTTGAATTGACTTATTAATTGAATGGTTCAATTCATGTAAACTTGTATCATACACAAAACCATTAAGCCTAAACCCTCACCTGCTATCTTCATGTTGTGAGATGTATCAAATATTGCCTCCTTTACCATGTGACTTGGGGCGTTTCAACAAAATTTAAGACCTAATAAGAACGCCAAGAATTTAGGGAAAATTATGATACCCCAGATCATGTGAATTGCATTAAATTGGTTTGTGTTGTGTGTGCATGTGATAAATCCTACATTGGGTGTTTACAAGGTCGAACTAAGCTATACAAATAATTATAAGAAGCCCAATTGTAACTTGACTAGTCTTTTTTAGGTATAATATAGATGTGACTATTGTGACTAGTGCTTCATCATATTGTAACACCTAGTACTTGCGTTTCTTATTTTGTTTGTGTGTTTGAGGTTTTTAATTTTTAGCATTTTTAGACATGAATATTTTCAAATCCAAGCTTTACACATAAAATGGAAGATGATTTTCTGGTGAGCTCTTTGATGTTGTAAATTAAAATAAATTTTGTTAGTATAGAATCAATAATAGATGACTTTCAGGATTTTTTTTTTAAGTTGATTTATTTATTTATTTTTTATAAATGATTTAGTCAGAACGAATTAAAATAAAAAAATATATTATATATATTGTTGATAATGATTTTATTTTTTATGTATTATTTTAATTTGAATCTAAATATATTACTCATTTGTTAATGGCAAAAGTTTTTTTGGATCATTCTTTGTACCCATGATGAAATTCTAGTTCTGTTTGACTGTTACTGTTATATTGTGACAATTTTGAGGCTATCCTAGGATGATACTTTCTTATATATATATCATGGTTTTAAAAACCGAATCGGACATCAAACCGTTTTTTTTCTAATTTTCGGTTCAACCCCGGTTTTTGACCGGTTTTTGGCCGGTTTTCCGGTTGTTGACCGGTTATTGACCGGTTATGGGACTTTTAACCGGACCGGATTTGCATCCGGTTCCCAGTTGAACCGGTCGGACCGGCCGGTCCGATCCGGTTTTTAAAACAGTGATATATATATATATATATACACACACACACATATCATATTATATATAATAAAAGTTGGGCTTAGACGCCGTAATTGCGCCACATGGCTTCACTAAATTGCAGAAATTTTATTAAATTTTTAGATTTTTAAAAAACTAAAAAGGAATAGTATACTACCAGGACTCCAATTCATTCTTATCATTAAATAAAATTAGATTAACATTATTTTTTTATTTGTAAGGATATATTTCTTAAATTAATGGATAATATTTAACATACAAAAATTTAATTTAGATAATATTTATCATCTAATTAACATCATTTTTTTATTTGTTAGGATATATTTCTTAAATTAGGGGATAATATTTAACATACAAAAATTTAATTTGGATAATATTCATCTAAATTTTCAAAATTTTAATATTATTAAATTAATATTATTTTATCAGAATATCAAGCTACAAAACTTGATTATTGAGGGATAAGAACAACCCAAATTCTTCAAGAGGTGCTTAATATAAATCTATCCCAAGAAATAGTATATATCTCCAATAATTTGATAATTTCTACATTGATGACATTTAATATATATATATATATATCAAAATTCCTTATAGCTATCAACTACGTTCTCTTTCTCTCTTTTTTTAAAAATTTTTAATTTTTTATATGTTATGTTATGTTGAATCAACTCTTTTTTTTTTCTTTTTCTTTTTTAATTCTATTCATATGACCTTTTTTTTAATTCCAATTTTTATGGGATAAAAACAAACACATTGATTAGATATCTTTAATTTCAATAAGATTTAAATGAATTATATTTCAAATGGAACTCTACCAATATATATATAACCCTATATATAACCCTATATATCCTTTTTGGAGTGAAACTTATTTCAATATATGAATGCCTAAATCCCATGATAATGCAGGTATGCATTCTTTATTCTTTTATTATTATTATTTTCATTTTGTTTATTTTCTTTAGTTTTATTATTAGTTTTTTGTCTTCATGTGATTTTGATTAATGAATTCAAAACATTCGAAAACATTGACAAGTTTCTAAAGGCTCCTTCTTTGTTTTTGTATTTTTTTTTTTATTAAATTGATTAGGTTTTGTATATTGGTTGCCTTTTGTTTAAACTAATTTTCTTAGCTTTGATCTAATTTATATGCTTAGGGTTAGGGTTTTAGAATTAATGATTAAATATGGTTAGAATTAATAGATTAATTTTAACAATTTTCTTATTAGATTTTTATGTTACATCAAATTATCAAGATGTCTACATATGTATTCTTGAATTATCAACTTTAATTTTAATTTATAATATTATCAAGATTATATTAATTTTAGATTTATCAATTGTTTAGTACATTTTTTTAAATAATTATTAATTTAAAATTCAATTTGGAATTATCAATTTAATTTAGTTTTAGGAAGAAATCTTAAATAAGATTTTTTCTTTGACCTTTATTGAATCTATTAAAATATATAATTATTTATACATTTATTTTATAAGCATTTTCATAAAACCGTGTAACGCACGGGCCTATAACTAGTATATATATATATATATATTTATATAAAGCAATAATTAGATGTGCATTAGAAATTAATAATAATAACAACTTATCGAAATTGGTTCACTTGTAATTCTATCATTCTGTGATCAAAATCGTACAATGGATAGTATCTCAATATATGCTCCCCTAGTATTTCGAGAAGTATATCGCACATTCGCACTTATTGATTAGGGCGAAGAAGTCTGCAATTAAAGTGGATACCTGTTCTTGATGGTTAGGCTACCTTGTTGAGCACTTGATAATCAATGCACAAGGCTACCACTTCTTCTGGAATAAATAGAACAAGGGCTCCCAACCTTTTCCCCAGCAAGATAGGGAAAACCCGCCTTGGAGGCTGGAATATAAATAGGCCTTAATGAGTTCCTGAAATTTTTTCCTGAGCTCAACCAATCCCCTTAACTAATAGATGCTAGCTTTTTTTTTTTTTTGGGGGGGGGGGGGGGGGGGGGTGGGGTGGGGTGGTGTGGTGGTTTGGCTTCAGGCTCCAACTCGATTCTGTGGTAGACTGCCCTCCTAGGGGGCACTTGGCAACTCAACCGTGGGGCATGGTATCCCAAAATTCCTAAAGCACTTGCTGCACTTCCTGATAGTTTGCTACAACTCTTCTATGTGGTCTCGGGAAACTCAATAATGTAACATCAAGATAAGTTCATCTGGCAAACCATCGTCACCCACTAATATGACAACATTGTTTGCAATATAATAATAATTTTGATAAATCTTTTTTTTTCTTTTTCGGATAACATATATAATAGGTTACTTCAATACTATTACTATTTTAGTTCATATCTTTCATGGGTTGGGGATATTCTTTTAGTTTTTTGGTCACACTTTTTTTTTCCCCTTTTAAATTCCTCCACTTCAAACCTCATTCTAAGTGCTAAGTCCATGGAAGAAAATAAAGTGTTGGAGAGTGATTGGTCCTGAGATTAATTGCAATTTGCAGGTGCTTGTTGATTTTTTAATGGACCCTGTAGTTTTTTATTTTTCTTTCTTTCTAACAAACACAAAATTCCTCAAATCAAGGTACTTGAGCCCAAGCTGAACTTTAACTATCAAACCTCATAGCCTATTATGGGAAATTAATCAATTATGTTAACTTAAAATAACTTTGAGAAGTGGGTTCCAGTTAGTTCAACTGGTAAAGTCTCTAATAGTTGAATAAGAGATTTCAGATTCAATTTCCGCCTACATCAAAGACCGATTGGTGTCTTGGTTTGACGATAAAGAACTATTATCAGGAGTGGACACCATAGATTGAAACTCTCTCAAACAATTTTTTTAAAAAAAAACTTTGAGAAAGACTTTTAGTTAAAACTGCAATGGAAACAAATATCAACTAATGAATGTATGATTCAATTAAAGGTTGGGGTTCAAGTTTTTATGAGGGAGTTTCATACATATATACACTTAGATTAAGATACAGTATAATTTTTATCTTGTATATAAAAAATTAAAAAAAAAAAATCAGAGGCTTTGACAAAGATGCATTAAATTCCTCTACAAACTTATCTAGTAAGTGTTTTATGCATTAAAAAGACTTGATAAAACTATAGCAAGTCTTAGTTACACCATATTTATCATAAATGCATAATTGCTCCTGTTATTTGTGTTCTTCGTAATTGTTTTACGTTGCATGTGCTAAACAATTATTGAATATAAATTATCTTTTTTATTTTTTTATCACTTAGAAAAAAAAAAAACCCTGAGAATATTGTCATTATAAATCGTTATCTGACGTGAGTTCCAGTTAGCTCAACTAGTAAAAGATCTAGAGTTCAATCCCCTTCNTAATTAATCAATTATGTTAACTTAAAATAACTTTGAGAAGTGGGTTCCAGTTAGTTCAACTGGTAAAGTCTCTAATAGTTGAATAAGAGATTTCAGATTCAATTTCCGCCTACATCAAAGACCGATTGGTGTCTTGGTTTGACGATAAAGAACTATTATCAGGAGTGGACACCATAGATTGAAACTCTCTCAAACAATTTTTTTTAAAAAAAACTTTGAGAAAGACTTTTAGTTAAAACTGCAATGGAAACAAATATCAACTAATGAATGTATGATTCAATTAAAGGTTGGGGTTCAAGTTTTTATGAGGGAGTTTCATACATATATACACTTAGATTAAGATACAGTATAATTTTTATCTTGTATATAAAAAATTAAAAAAAAAAAATCAGAGGCTTTGACAAAGATGCATTAAATTCCTCTACAAACTTATCTAGTAAGTGTTTTATGCATTAAAAAGACTTGATAAAACTATAGCAAGTCTTAGTTACACCATATTTATCATAAATGCATAATTGCTCCTGTTATTTGTGTTCTTCGTAATTGTTTTACGTTGCATGTGCTAAACAATTATTGAATATAAATTATCTTTTTTATTTTTTTATCACTTAGAAAAAAAAAAACCCTGAGAATATTGTCATTATAAATCGTTATCTGACGTGAGTTCCAGTTAGCTCAACTAGTAAAAGATCTAGAGTTCAATCCCCTTCTATACTAAAAACTGATTGGTGTTTTGGTCTAATTATAAAAAGATATTATCAAGAGCGGACGCTATAGGTTAAAATTTTCGCTCAAAAAAAAAAAAAAAAAAAAAAAAAAAGACCGTTGCCCTTCTTGCATGCCTTGTCTCGATCAAACGACCGTTCTAAATTTAATCCCACGTCCTTCTAAAATAAATAAATAAATAATCACACATAGCCGTTGAATTTGTTGAATTTTCCTCGTGACACTGGACCTGGGACCATCAACATAGGTGAAAGGAAAAAGAAAAAAAGGGAGAAAGTTTCTAAATAAATAATAAGTCAAGAGCCGTTGGAGGGAAAAGTGGGTCCAAGCAAGCGAAATTAAGCCATATGGTCGGCAAAAAAATTATGTTAATCATATCATTAGCAACCATACATTATCACTCATATTAATTTTTTTTTTTTTTTAAAACCATATACTTCAAATCATGAACCAATACTCTATGGTCCTCCATAAATAGTCCTTTGTACTCACTCCTCCATCCACAAATCACAGCACAACACACTTCAACTTCTTCTTTCCCTTTTAAAACTCTCTTTCACTTCTATTTCTAGCTCAAAATAGTTGTTAAGCTTAAGTGATCACAATGACAAAGGATGTTGAAGTTGCAGAGCAAGGAGGATGGTACTCAGCTAAGGACTACCATGACCCACCTCCAGCTCCATTGATCGACCCTGAGGAGCTAACCCAGTGGTCCTTTTACAGAGCTCTTATTGCAGAGTTCATTGCCACACTTCTTTTCCTTTACATCACAGTTTTGACTGTGATTGGGTACAAGAGCCAGACTGACCCCTCAAGAACGCAGACCAATGTGGTGGGGTTGGTATTCTTGGTATTGCTTGGGCTTCGGTGGCATGATCTTCGTCCTTGTTTACTGCACCGCCGGTATCTCTGGTAGGTTAACTTAATTTCCTCATGACCTCATGGCAAGTAATATTTAGTACTTTAGTATTCTCTTCTATTAATTAATAACGAGCCTCAGCACTAAAATTCATGATGAAACTCTTATTCATTTAAGAGAAGAAAGTATTAATATGCTGTTGTACTACAAAATACCTAATAACTTCTCACAACATACTCTCTCTAAAAATGAAAGAAAAAGAAAAAGAAATATTCAAGTTTCAGTGAGGTAGTACTTGCTAATACTATTACCTAATAGTGAATTCCATTAACTAAATTCATGTAAAAATAAAAAGTACTTAAAAAAAACCTAATAATTTTCTCTCACGCATATACAATTTTTTTTTTTTTCCTCCTTGGCAAGGGTGTGTTTTAATTGTTGCCGGATAGAGAATTTCAGTGATAACTGATCAGTACGAAAACTTGGGTATGCAGGAGGACACATAAATCCGGCCGTGACATTCGGGCTGTTCTTGGCGAGGAAGGTGTCTCTGATCCGAGCGGTGTTGTACATGGTAGCACAGTGCTTGGGAGCAATCTGCGGTGTTGGGCTGGTGAAGGCGTTCCAGAAGTCACTCTACACTAGGTATGGAGGTGGAGCCAATGAGCTGGCAGGTGGGTACAACAAGGGAACTGGATTGGGGGCAGAGATAATTGGTACCTTTGTTCTTGTCTACACTGTCTTCTCAGCCACCGACCCTAAGAGGAACGCTAGAGACTCCCATGTTCCTGTAAGCATCTCATCTCATCTCATCATGCCCTCTGTTTTTAATTTAATACAATTTTATTATTAGGCTACGTACATGTCAAGATTTTCTCATCCTAAGTCCCAACCCAACGGGTTCATTTTTTTACTTTCTTTTAAAGAATTACTCCATACAAAAATTCTAGGGTACTGTGCTATTGACTTATTTCCATGCTTCAAGAAAAAAGAGTAAATATTTTTTTACACTTCTCTTTTTTTCATGTACATATAACATTCACAATTATATGTATCATGATGTACAAATTTTAAAATGCGAAAAATTAACGTCTACATTTAAACATAGATTTTTTTTTTTTTTTTTTGGAGAAAATTTTAACCTATAAATTTAAACATAGAAAATGAATGGATACAAATATCCCTTCAAATTTTACAATATTAACTCACTTGTTTGGTTAAGAAATTGTGGGGTGTAGGCCCATTATTTGGTAGGTATTGCTAATGCTGCCTCACCTAATCCTAATTATATATGAATTTTATTTGATAATTAACTTTTATTTTATTTTTTTATTTACGATACTTCTATACCTAATTCCATGGATTTTTATAAAGTGATAAATGTTTTGCACACTATTTACATAATTTGTTGTAATTGATGAATAATATAAAATGTATTGACCCAAATGAAAGCAATGTTACTTTAATCACAATAAACCATGCATATTAGTTGTTGTGAAAATTGTTACTTTAATCATAATAAATTATGCATATTAGTTGTTGTGAAAATTACCGTGTCTTTAGTATTCCTCCAAAATAAATCCACGTGCTTATAACATAGCACAGTTACTGTACCACCATGTCACAAGCCACTGGTTTGTGGAAGGATATATATGGCAAGTTGACCACCATGCGTAGGATACTATGGCAATTTTCTAAACATAAATTTGCTAATATATATGCCTCAATAGTGTATGCACAAGCCATTATTCAGCTAAAAATACATAAGCCTTTGTATTTGTCACTTGGTTGATTTTTTTTTTTTATTTTAATTAAGGTATTGGCACCCCTTCCCATTGGATTCGCCGTATTCATGGTTCATTTAGCCACAATCCCAATCACTGGTACTGGTATCAACCCAGCTAGAAGCTTTGGAGCCGCAGTGATCTACAACCAAACCAAGGCCTGGGATGACCAAGTATGTGCCATCTCCTTCTTCTTCCTCTCACTATTTATATATATATATATATATATATATATATTTTAATTTATAAGATTCTCATATATAATTATATTAATGATGTGTTTCAGTGGCTATTCTGGGTTGGACCTTTTATTGGAGCTGCCATCGCTGCCTTCTACCACCAATACATTCTTAGAGCAGCAGCCATTAAGGCTCTAGGATCCTTCAGGAGCAATGCTTAAGTTTTTCCAACAATTATGTATTTTCCCAAATTAAGATGGAGATGGTGTTTCCAACTCTCAGATATTTTCTCTTGTACTTTCTGAGACATTTAACTTGTATCTAGTTTATTCACCATCTTGTGTGTGACTCTCTTTCTCATCCAAACAGAGGAGAAAGAGAGATGAAATTGAAATCATCCCCATTACGCATTAATGAATTCATCCAAATTTGTTTCAATCCTAATGGCAAATGAGCTCAATTTGTTAATGGGCTAAAGTTCTTTTTGGGGTAAGGATGAGCATATATTGTTAGATATATTTCAACAATTTACTTTTGTAACTAGGCAAAAAATAACAACATAAAAATCTAATTATAAGTAAAAGTGCAAGCTGCTCAGATTCAAATCCTGAAGGAGAAGAACCTATTGCTCCAACGGCTAGTCCTAAATCCAAAACGATGTCATCTGCTAAAGTGATCAAATAAAAAAATATATATATATATATATATTTTAATTTATAAGATTCTCATATATTATTATATTAATGATGTGTTTCAGTGGCTATTCTGGGTTGGACCTTTTATTGGAGCTGCCATCGCTGCCTTCTACCACCAATACATTCTTAGAGCAGCAGCCATTAAGGCTCTAGGATCCTTCAGGAGCAATGCTTAAGTTTTTCCAACAATTATGTATTTTCCCAAATTAAGATGGAGATGGTGTTTCCAACTCTCAGATATTTTCTCTTGTACTTTCTGAGACATTTAACTTGTATCTAGTTTATTCACCATCTTGTGTGTGACTCTCTTTCTCATCCAAAGAGAGGAGAAAGAGAGATCAAATTGAAATCATCCCCATTACGCATTAATGAATTCATCCAAATTTGTTTCAATCCTAATGGCAAATGAGCTCAATTTGTTAATGGGCTAAAGTTCTTTTTGGGGTAAGGGTGAGCATATATTGTTAGATATATTTCAACAATTTACTTTTGTGACTAGGCAAAAAATAACAACATAAAAATCTAATTATAAGTAAAAGTGCAAGCTGCTCAGATTCAAATCCTGAAGGAGAAGAACCTATTGCTCCAACGGCTAGTCCTAAATCCAAAACGATGTCATCTGCTAAAGTGATCAAATAAAAAACAAGTCTAAAGTGTAACGGTGTTGTTTCTCATTAAACCCAACAACGACGTTTCTCTTGTATCAGTTATTGAAGGATTGAAGGATTCAGTTATCTCACGCACTTGTAAGATTCTATTATGGTTCATGTGAGGTGGTTACAAGTCTGTTGTACCAGACTCGTTGGGCTTCTCTCTTCTTCCTTATCTGGTGTATCTATATATAGATATCTATTCACTTGTAATATTGATTGTATTGTATTGTTCTCTTTGATAGCAATAATACTTGAGTTTCTTCAGTTCATTTTTCTGCCTCTATTTTCCTTTCTGTTTTGGTTAATATAGTGACAGTGAGATTGAGAGAGGTTTGTTTGAGAGATTAAGAGTGTTTTTACAATAAGCAATAACACAAATAGATGTGATAGGAAAAATAATAAATAGATATTGTATATATAAGAAGAAATCTGCAAGATAATTGAAAAAAATCACAAACCAAATGCGTAAGGATGAATGATACAGATCAAGTCTTATATTTAACACAATCTCCTTAAAACAAATTTCGCCCCTCAACATAATTTGTGATGCTTTGAGACTTACGGATAACTGCCTCCTAGGATAAAATGATCTACAAAATGGAAGAGAAGCACACAAGATCCGTGCTTTGCAAACTAATTTATCTCTTTCTCTCTCTTTGACTCAAATGATAATACACAAGCTCATTTTCTCTTTGGGAGAGTTTCTCCAAAGTTTTTTTTTTCATGAACAAGGGGCCATGAATATATATATATATATATATATTATTGAACAGACACACTATTTGAGGAAAAACTGCTATATATAAACTTACTGATTCAAAAAATAAAATATTATTATTATTTGAAAAAGATGGCCCAGCCACACTTGCCTAAAGTCTAACCCAATATCCAATTTATGAGCATATAAACTCATATTCTCTATTGTAGGGTCGATTTCTGTAGCCTAAGCCCAAAGAGATTGGTTATAGGCCCAACGAACCCAGAACAATAAATTTGTAGAGAGTGGGTTGAAGGTTTAGGCGCAGACCGGCCCCCTTAGAAGCCTGAACATCTTTTCCTTTTATTGAAGAAACACTTGGAAAAATTTACAACTAGGAGATGCTTTTTGGCCCATGGCCGAGGATGCTTTTTTCCTTCTTTCCCCCCCATAACATTTTGCTTGTCTCTTTTATATACTACTCTCTTCTTCTTCATGTTGATCGTTCATTAGCCTCTCTTCTGGCCGCTTGTCCCATCAGAGGTCGTATCTATGCTCAAGTGGTTCACTCTGATCGATGTAGCCCTGCCCGAGGGTTACATCTCCATTAATGCGGCCAGAAGGGTTAGGTGAACATATTAAGTGCTGAGGTGACAACTGGCTCTGGGTCTGTCCCCCCTCCCCTATAGTTATCCTTAGTATGCCGAGGACGAGGGGATCCTCGGCGCGGATCCAAAGAAGGGTTTGCTCCCCAAATTGGCCTTGGGCAATCATCCCTCCTCGGACTGGGCTATTTGGGCCTGGCTTAGAGTGGGCCGTGGCTGTACGATTTCCTGGCCCCACAATAGCCCCTCAAAATCTTGCTGCACGCATCCTTGAGCGGGGAGGAGGATTTTGACATCCTCGGCCTCATCCCCCCCCCCTAACCCTTGTTAGTGCTGGGGCCCACTCACCTGCCAAGGGCAAGTAGCTGACGCTTCGGAGCACGTAACATGTCTATCATTAAATCTAGGCGGCTCTGTGCTCCCCACGTCCAAGGAGGAGTTATCCATCCAACGGTGGAGATTCGTTTGGCATTCATGAGCGGGAAAACCCGCATGGCTCTTCGATCCGGGGTATAAATACCCGTATGAACCGCTTCTTCCTGTTCCTCACTTGTAATCGAGGATATTTCGTGCGCCCTTCCCCAGTTCAAACACCCCCCTTACTAGCACCTCCAGCACAAAAGCCTGTCCAATGAGCCGTTTCTCTTTCCTGTAAGTCGCTCTCTCTTTGGCCCCTCTTTCTCGTTACCCTTTTTTCTGCTTCGCCCGTTCTTTCTTAGCTCTTTTAGGCGTCCACTGGGATGGATAGGTTTAAGAAATACGTTGATACTGAGGAGGCGATGGAGAAATTCATCACCGACTATAAAATTTCCGGCATTGTGAGTCTGAGACATTGTGAGGATGGGGAGTGGCGCATATACAAGCAGGAGGGTGAGGTGGTAATTCCCGTAGTCGCCTTCCTTGAAGGGGGAATGACGATCCCCATGGGGCCGGTGATGAGGGATTACCTCATGCACTTTCGGCTGGCCCCCACCCAGTGTGGGATAAATGTTTTTAGGATTCTGGGCTGTGTGGACGCCCTGAACGAGAAGATGGGGCTGAGGTTGACCCACCATGACGTGAACTGGTGTTACAATCTTCAGCTTCTTAAGGGCCATTCGTATTACCTGAAGACGATGGACGACAGGGTGCGGCTCATTCAGTGCCTCCCCGAGTCCAGCAAGGGGTTCTATGAGGATTTCCTCATTGTGTCGGGGGGATGGCATGATGGCCTTCACTGCCGAGGGAGCTCCTGAGGGGGAAGGGGACGCGTTTGAAGTTTTCACTCATCTTGATCAGTCCGAGGATCCTCCCGGGGACTTGGGTGATCCCAATTTGAGTGAAGCAGACCTCCTTGTTTCAGAAACCCCTCCTCGGCCGTCAATGGGTTACAAGAGGAAACCCACCACCAAGTTGTTGGACCTGATTGAAGGCCAGCCGGGGGAGTCCCAACAGAAAACTCCTACTCCTCCTTCGAAGGCTAAGTCGACTTCCGCTTGGCAAAAGCTTCCTCATTCTCTTTCTCAGACGCGCTCGCCCTCTAGGTCCGTGCCTGCTGGTCCTAAGAAGAAGAAGGATAAGGGTAAAAGGATCGTGGGGGATAGGACAGTGTCCTCACAGGAGGAGGATACTGTTCTGCGGCCATCCAAGCAGCTTAAGATAGGCGGAAGCAGCCCGGATAGGCAGGTTGCCGACACCACCTAGTCCGGGGTTGACGCCTGGCTCCCAGCCCCGATGCTCCGCGGGGAGCCATTGAGGGATAACGCCTCTCTTAGGGATTTCAACGAGGGCGAGGGTACGCGCGTGGCAGACGCATTGGAGAGGAGCTTGCTGCTCCTAGCGGACATGGCTGAGCTTGACTCATTGACGAGCGAGCAGGTCTTCCTCAGCCTTAAGCGATATGTGGGGATGGTAAGGGCTATAACGTCAATTCTTTTCCCACTCTTTTTCTTTTATGGGGCTCATCACACACTGGTTATTTTGACAGGCCGTCCAAGCTATCTTTGTGTTGGAGGGGGTGGCAAACGACCAGAAGGAGGTCCTTAAAAAGGAGAGCGACTGGCGATATCAGGCCACCAATACTCTGAAAAATTCTGAAGCTGACCTCCTCAAGGCTCGACAGGCTCTGAAGGAGGTGACCAGTGAGCAGGATAACGCGCTGTCTGGTCTTAAGGGCGCCCAGACCCAGGCCACGGAGCAGACGATGCGCCTACGCGAGGCGGAGGAGCAATTGCGGATCGCGAGGGATCTGATTACTGGCCTGCGGGCTGACGTGGCAAAGGCCGAGGGGGATCAGAGGGCAGCGGAGTGGGCCAGGGACCAGGCCCTGCGGGCCAAGGACGAGGCTGATCATGGCAAGGAGATGGCCGAGCGTGCCAAGGAGGCCGAGGCTGCAGCCTACGCTGAAGGGGTGGCTGCAGTAGAGGCCGACTACAAGGTTCAAGTCCCGGGAGTATGTAGACGATATTGCTCCCAGGTCTGGGCTAAGGCCCTCAAACAAGCTGGGGTGGAGGCTGCGTCCGACCTGTGGAAGGCGGAGAACGTGTATTATCCCCCCACTATCCGTGAGGCCGCCCCTGAGGACCCTGAGGTTGGGGAGATTACTGAAGAAGTGCGGGCAGCTGAACTGGGGGAGCATTCGAGTGAGGAGGTTCCCCCAGAGATAGTGGAGATTCCTTCCGATGATCCGGCCCCCACCACTGAGGAAGTAGCTGCTCTCGCCGTACCCCCACAGACTATCCCCTCGGGCCAGGGCTCGGAGGGGTCAGGGGTTGCCTCTGTCTAACCGGAGCAAGAGGAGTAGGCTCCCTGGCGTTTCGGCTTATCCTGCTTTCACGTTGTTATTTTATTTTGTTATACTTCTCTTCTATGTACTGTGGCCCCTACCATGCAATTTTTACGAACTCATCGTTGTAATGTGAATTTGATTTCTCTTTACTTGAATTGCTCATTTGTGTACATGCTGCCTGCTTTTCCTTTCTTCCTTAGATCTGTATGACTTTAGCTTGAATTGCATGTTGGTCAGTTGCGCCAGTAACAATGATAAGGAGAGAGAACGTATGCATGGGCACCTCTCTCGCGTCTCAAGGGCCCCATGGGGCTTGGTCCTTTCCTAACTTGGGATGTTTTGTAGTTGGCCTCCCTGTAGGCCTGAGTCCGAGGGCCATGCGACGCCCCTGTTCTGTTCGGCGCAAC